>NC_056728.1:1280673444-1280819519 GCF_019279795.1 Protopterus annectens
CCAAAAAATCCTCTATCACCCCAATAATACACCAATCCTCACTAATCTAATCACCCCCTACAAAAATCTCCCTACACTTCGCTCAGCTAGCAAACCTCTAGTTTCTAATGTCAAATCAAACAACAAAGCAGGGGACTCACTCTTTTCCAACACAGTAGGAAAAAGCTGGAATCAGCTTCCAACTGAACTGTCTTCACTTGACTCCACACATCTATTCAAAAAGCACCTTAAAGAATATCTAAAGAATCATTGGCTTTATCCCTGCTCCAACCTTGACTGATTATACCCAATATACAAAAATGTCATAACTAAACTTGGTTCCTATTGCTCTTGCAACTATAGTGTATACTTCCCTGATAATAGTGAACTTCTACTCTCATCTGAAAAAAAAAAAAAAAAAAAAAAAGTCTTACTTCTTTTTTTATGAGTATCCCTTACGAAAATTGTTACTAAGTGCTTTTATTTCATGTCATTTTTTATTGTATCTAACAATTTTTCTGTAAACTTGTCTACTGTTATATTGCCTACTTGTCTTTGTAACTTGTAGGAGCTTTTCTCCCCGGGCCTCTACTGAAAATGGACATGTATCCAGTTAGACTAGCCCAGTCAACAAATGTAAAATAAAAATAAATAAAATAAATAAACTTGATAAACCCATTCATAAAGAGATTCAAAATCTAAACAAGGATAAGGGACTTAGAATCTGACCAGTAATAATAGAGTTGGCATAGAAATCACAACATAAACCAGATTTTAGTTGTAACGAACAGTGAAAAGGAACCTGTTTTCAGAAGCATGTCCCAATGACAGAGCAAAAGAATCCCCAAAGTGGAAGAGATTTCAATGTGAGAACTGAAGAAGAACTCATAGACAACTCTGAAAAGGAAATAAGTTCAAGACAGAAGTGTACACAGAGAAGAGGCTTAAGAAGTGTTCCCATAGAAACTGAGAGAATGCTGTGTCTTTCGGCTTTTCCTGGTTAGGGGTCGGCACAGCGGAACTCCAGTCCGCTAATGATTGGCAGTAGATTTTTATGTGCCGAGTTGCCAGCACTGACGCACAACCTTCAACGAAGGTACGCCCATTCACGCTTGTCTGCACACAGAAGATGCTCTAGTTGAGAATCGAACAGGACAACGTCTTAATGTGAGGCGACAACGCTACCACAGCACCACCACCGCAGTCCATAGAAACAGAGAGAATAAAATAGAAAAAGAACATAAAGTCAAAAAAAGAAAGGCACTTGAGCAAGGATCCCCCAAACAACAGTTTGATTTCTTAAGAAGAAAAACTACTTGTGGTGAGGTAATGATCTTCATCTGTGAGTCTTTGCTTGCTAGGACAATATATAGCAACTCAGACATGGAAATCCTAGCTATTGAAATAATGGACTTGATAGATTCCTGGTGAGAAAAAATAATAGCATAGTACAGAAGTCCAAAAATGAATGTAGAACCAAAAAGCACTACTTCTGGTGTTTTTAATGATAATTTGAACTCCAATAACACCACATTGTTAGCATACTTTAATTTAGCTCATATAAGTTGGTTACATGACAGCTGCAAATCTTCTGTGGAGAGAACTTTATAAGTTAATGGTGCTAAAGAATTTAATAGAGTCAATAAAGTTTTCAACCGAAAATAATAACTTATTGATTCTTTTATGTACAAAAGTTGCATATAAGGTTACTAATATTAAACCTTTTCTACCAATTGGAAATTTGGACTACGTGGCATTCCAATTTTCCATCTATAAGAGTAATCAGGTTTTAAGACAAAAATTACTAGATATGACTGTTCAAAAAAAAAAAAAAGCTAATCAGATTATTAGCAAAGAATATATGACATAATGAAATTTGTGTAAAATATATCATAATGGTGGGTAATGTTTAAATCTACTTATGGATAAGTGTAAAAAACAAAAAATTTTGTGTGACACAAATCACTTTCACGGTGGAAAAATAATTTATTAAAAGTGAAAGTTTAATATCTGTAGAAGATATAGAACAAAGACCACAACAGTTTTTAATAAAGCATGTAAAAATAAAAAAAATGCTATTTAGCAGACTAAAAGTGATATGAAGAAAACTTGTCATCTAATAGCATTGCTAAGAAATCCTTTATATATTTTATTTATTTATTTATTACATTTATTAACAGGGTAGCATCCAATTGGGCCAGAAGCCCGTTTTCAGCAGAGGACCGGGGAGAAAAGCTCTGCATGCAGTAAAGTTAAGAGAAGTAATTAATTTATAATTCATTTATAATATATTAGTACAGAATGCAAACAACTGTGTAAAACAATATACAGTGTTTCAAGTGCTAGGACAACTAATTGTTAAACATCTACAGGAATACAAATTACAAAGACAGTATGCACAATATAAATTCAGAGATGTATACATAGCAACAGTGAGATAAAGACAGGCAAAACAAAAAAGCTGGACTGTACGCTAAAACCATACCATTTATTCACAAAACACAATCCATTGAAGTGCTTTTCATTTAGCCCAGTGGCTAAACTTCATCAGACAAATTGCTATACACCATTCCTTTCTTGAATAGTGTGTAAATACAGCCATGTATTATATTTAGGAAAGGACAAAACCTGAAAAACATAATGGAGAGAAACACAAACATTTTAAAGCGTAACCCTGAAACTTACAGATGTGATGCTTGCAACCAATGTAGACACATCGACACAGGGACCAAATTTACTATTAGGAGTCAAACATTTTGTTGTTGTGTCTTTCGGCTTTTCCTGGTTAGGGATCGCCACAGCGGAACTCCGGTCCCCTAATGATTGGCAGTTGATTGTTACGTGCCGAGTTGCCAGCCCTGAACCTTCTTCAATGAAAGGCACGTCCATGTCTCCATGCAGAAGACTCTCTAGCTGAGAATTGAACCGGACAGTGTCTTACTGTGAGGCGACAATGCTTCCGCAGCTCCACCACCGCGGATTTTGTACTAGGGACAAATTTAACTGGAATTCAAAATCTATAGTGTACTTAGCACAGTGTCAACTATGCCCAGCCTTCTACATCGGTAAAACTGATCATAAATTTAAAGAGAGGGTCTATGAACACACCTATTACATAAAGAAGAACAAAAGAGACAGTGCTTTGGCAAGACACACAATGGAACATAGGGGACATTCTTTTAAATTCCGAGTAATCGATAATGTAAGATCAGATATCTGAGGAGGTCCTACCAGTTTACTACTTAAAAAATTAGAATTAATGTGACAACTTAGGTTGAACTCGTACTCATACCCAGGACTGAATGATTTTTGTTCAATATTGTGTGTATTAAAACTTAAAAGTTTATTGAAATAAGAGCTCACTATAGGCCTATTTGTGTGCCTGAACAATAACATTATTCTTGTCACATATTAATGTTTGTGAAGTCTCTATGATGCTAATTTATTCTAGGTTTGTACAATATTGTACAATATAGGGCTAGTTATGTATGATAAATAATTGATTTTAATTTATAATTTTAGTTTCGACCCTACAAGATTTTTATATGCTTTTTTTATATGCTTTATATTCCATGACTGATGATAGGTAACTATTTTTGTTATAGAGTCGTACACAATACTTAAAAGTGCCTTAATGGATATTGGTGTATGTTTAATATATATAATCAAGGTCTATGTCTTATTAATGTTTAGAAAGTTTTATTAACAGATATTTGTGTTGTTTGGTTTTAGATGTAGATATGTTATTTAATTGATTTTAACTTAAGGTGAGAATATTCACTACAAACTAGTGATTATTTATAAATTGAATAATTGGTTAAAATGTAATTTATACGCTATTTAAGAAAGGACTGGTGTATAGCAATTTGTCTGATGAAGTTTAGCCACTGGGCTGAACAAAAAGCGCTTCGCTGGATTGTGTTTTGTGAATAATTGGTGTGGTTCTAGCGTACAGTCCAGCTTTTTTGTTTTTCTTCAGTTTATTTGTGTGTTGCAAGATAAAGACAGGCAGTTATTTCCTACTCCAGATGTATGTACAGTATGAGTCTGCAGAGATTGCAGAGAGATGAAGGGAGTAGGAAGTTAGAGTAGAGGATAAGGTAGGGTACAGGTAAGGTACAGGGAGGGAGGAAAAAATTAGCCTGGTGAATAGCAGGAGCAAATCCAGTGTTTAGCCATATAGTTCTTTAGGAGTTGTTTGAACTTGTGGTGGTAGGGATTTTGTGTGATGGGGTGTGGAAGAGTATTCCATAATTTGGCTATTTTGTGGGAGTAATGAGAGTTGCCGTGGTAGCTGTGGGAGTGGGCTATCTTTAGCATTAGTTTGTTGGAGGATGTGAGGGATTGGGTGTTAGTACTGGGTTGGACAAGGTTATAGAGAGCAGGACAGTTGTTGGGTTGGTAGATTATTTTGTGGGCTATGGTTATTTGGTTGCGAAATAAAAGATTAGAGAGAGGGATAAAAGATTAGGGAGTTCTAGCCATTTGAGTTGGGAGAGTACAGTGCAGTGGTGAGACCTGAATGGCTGATTCTCGGCAAACCTGGCGATTTTGTCGTAGCAGGATTCTAGCTTATTGAGGTCAGTCTTACATAGGTTTGTGAATATGTGAGAACCATATAGGAGGGTGGAAAGCAGGTGTGACTGAGCAGTGGCCAGTCTGGCACTCTGAGTAAGGTATGGTTTAGCCCTGTAGAGTGTGCCAAGTTTGGCTTAAACTTTCTTGATAGTTAGGGAAATATGCTTGTCGAATTTTAGATTCTCATCAATTTTGACACCTAAAAGTTTAGTCTGGTTAGTGGGTGCAATTTTGGTTCCATCTGAGGACAGTATTGTGAGAGGGGACTGTTCAGGTTTAATTCTTTTGTTACTGAACACTATGATCTTAGTTTTGTTTGGGTTAAAGTATGAGTTGATGCTCTGAAAGGTATTTTTTCTTTCTCCTGAAAGGAGGTTTGCATTTTTATTTGAAGTTCTTGTAGTGAGGGGGCAGAGCATATAAGTGTGGAGTCATCAGTGTACTGGACGATGTGTGCCAGTTCGGTTGCTGAGCTGAGGTCGATATTAAATATGGTAAAAAGGAGGGGACCAAGAATGGAACCTTGGGGGACACCTACTGAGATGGGGAGGAGGGGGGAGAAACTGTCTGCCCATTTGGTTGCTTGCTGATGTTGGAAAAGATAACTATGAAACCACATTCGGGATGCAGTAGTGAGGCCATAGGATGTGGGTTTGTCAAGAAGTAGCTGGTAAGAAACAGTGTCAACAGCTTTGGACATGTCGAGAAAGAAGGAGGAGACAAATTGACCTTTATTTAGGAGATGGTTAATGGAGTTAGAGAAAGATATTAGAGCTGTGCTAGTACTGTGTTTAGGTTGAAAACCATGCTGAGAGCTAGATAGCAGATTGTGGCTAAGGAGTTTGTGAAGGAGCTGGTTATGGATGCATTTTTCTAAGATTTTTGTGAGGGGGAGAGTATGGCTATGGGATGGTAATTTGCTAGTTCCCTGGAGGGTCCACCTTTGTGGAGGGGAATGATGTGGGATACTTTCCAGAGAAGAGGGATGTATTGTTCTGTAATGGATTGATTGATCAAGATGGATATGGGGTAGGTGATAGAAGGTGCAGCAATCTTTAGGAATTTGTTAGGGAGTTGGTCAGCAAGACAACAGGGTTTTAGCTTGGTTAGGAGTTTTTTATGTAGCTAGTTTGAATGGTATTAAAAGTGAGGGGGTTGAGGTTGTCTGGGATAGGAGTGGGAAGGGTAACTGGTTGGCTGGTCTGGGTGCCCAGTAGAGTGGTTATGGACTTAATATAATGGGAGTTGAATTGAGTGCAATAGGGTCAGTATTGATGCTAGAGACAGGGATAGGGGTAGGGATATGACCAGGATTAAGGAGGAAGTTAATGCTCTTCCAGAATTTTTTGGGGTTGTTTAGAAGTATGTTTGTTTGTCCTTTTTGATTTGTTTCTTAGCTAAATTCCAAAGCTGTTTATATGCTAAGAGGTTGGATGTATCTTTGGTAGACTGGTAAGTTGACCAAGCTCTATCTCTACTTTGAGTAGCAGTTTGGTGTCATTTGATAGCCACGGCAGTTGCTTAGCTCTTTGGCATACTTTTCTAGTGGGAGCAAGACTATTAAGTATGTTAAGGTAGGTGTCATTAAAATATTGGACAGTCAGGTCTAGTTGGAGGTGTTTAAGTGGTATCCAGTCAAATTGTTGAAGTAATAGGTTAAAGGTAGTGGGGGAGAAATATTTTGTTCTACAGATGTATTTGCAGGAGATGTTGCTTTGAGTGTGCATGTGTTTTCTGTAAAGAAAGGTTGAAGAGTGGTCACTAAGAGAGTCTGGCAGACATACAGCTAGGTAGTGTAGGTTGCATCTGTTAGTCAGAATCCAATCTAGTGTTGACAGCTTATTACAATGTTTGTCTGTCCGGGTTGGACATGTAATGCTTTGAATGAAATTGAACAGATTTATGAAGTTAGAGGGGATATTAGAGGAGCAGGAGTGCCAGTCAAGATTGAAGTTACCAAGTATTATAGTTTCTTGATTGTAGTTGGAAGATGCCCAGGATAATAAAGTTTTGATGGGAAGATTATTGCCTGGAGGGAGATAGATGATAACTATGTTTTGTTGAGGCTGATTTTGAGGCGAGTTGTTAGGATTTCAGAACTGGGTAGGTCTGGGTAGATACATTTAAGTTGTTCAAAGTGTGCGGGTGTCTTTAAAAATAATTGCAACTCCACCACTTTTTTTATTTAATCTGTCTTGTCTAATGATGTTATAGCCAGATGTGGAGACTTCATTATCTTTAATGTGTGGCTTTAACCAGGTTTTGGTTATCACAGCTATGTCAGGTGAGTAGGTAGCTAGGTCTGTATGGAATTCAGTAGCTTTATTCACGAGGCTGCGAAGATTGAAATTGGTAAAAAGTAGGTCAGTGGTAGAGGTTTTTGGAGGAGGGGATAGGGATGGGAATGCAAAGTGGATTGCACAGGTGTTGTTGGGTGGGGTGGGAGGGAGGAGTGTTTGTATAGTGATAAGGTATTATTTGCACTTGGGTTAGGATGGATGTCAGCTTGGAGTTTAATTTGTGTTAAGGAGTGTAACAGAAGATTCCTTAGCTTGTTTATTAATTTAGTATATCTTGTAGTATGGGGTTTGGGATGATGTGTCTGAATGTGTTTGAAGGGTGTGAGGAGAGAGGTTGAGTTATTATACAGTTTTGGCTAATGGCAATGTAAATGTGGGATTGAGACCAGAGGGAGGATAGAGGGAGGGCTAGAGAGTGGTAGTGGCTGATGTGGTATGTATGGAGAGAGGTGGAGTTATAGGTGGAGTAGGGAAAGTATAGTAAGAGGGTATAAGCTGTTAAGGAGTAGTAGGGATGCAAGGTTGGTAGATATATTAGGAGGTTGAAGTAGAGGCTGAAATAGAGGGTGGGGAAGGGAGCGGTTGAGTGAGGTTGAAGTTAGTAGGGATGTTTGTATGCAGTGTAGGGGGCGGGGAGAGGGGAGGTGAGATTGAAGATTGAGATAGTGGATGTGGATAGGCTGAGGAATAGTGGGTGTGGTGTGGATAGGTATAAATCTAATGAAAGTGGGGGTGGGTGAGAATGAGGGTAGGGTAGAGGAGCGGAGTGAGCTCAAGCACAGTGAGGGTGAACAGAGCAGGTTAGCCCAGGATGAGATGTGAGTCACTTTTCAAAAAAACAATCAGTCAATTCATGAGTTTAAATTTGTAAATAATATAAAAGATAAAAATGGTTGCTTGGCTCCTTTCATAAAATAGGTCAGATCATAAGTGGAGATATAGTTCACATTTTAGCCCTTTATTTTTCAGAATTGCTTTCTCCCACTTAACACTTTTAAGAATATTAGGATATCTGATAAATGGTTAAGATGGTTATGTTATCTATAGAGACAGTGGGACAGGTTCCAAAAGAGTTGCTATCAGTGTAAGTTTGCCCTGATTCTGAAAGAGTTACTCTCAATGTAAGTGACTTACGCTGGTGTAAGGCCTATCTATAAATAGGCTTACTAAGGGAACCAGATTCCAAAAGACCTGCTCTCAGCTAACTCTCAGTGTAAGTGATAACTTTCACTTAAAGCAAGTCTTTTTGGAATCAGGTCCAATATAGCTAGTAGTATAGGACCAGACTGCATCTCAGGATATTTTAGTCTAGTAAGATCTCTTATGGCATTAGAAAGCACTACATTGACTCATGGAATTATACTACATTCCTGGAATTCAACTAATGTAGTACTGATACATAAGGAAATATATACTTAAGAACTGCTATCTAATTAATTCAAATTATGTGGGAAATGTTTTGAAAGGTGTTTACTATCATTGTTTGGGAGAAACAAAATTTTGGATTAAACATAGGTATTTATCAACATGGAATTACAACGAGATGCTTAACATTTATTAGTCTGGTACATTTTATAAATCTGTCAATAAAGCAGTGAATGTGGATGTTGGACCTACTGTAGTAGATTCAGAGCTGGCTAAAGCTTTTGACTGTGTTCCACATCATATAATTATAGAAAGTATGGTAACATTAAATATAAATCGATATATAATTGATTGGGTACTTTGCTGGCTAGGTGGAAGATATCAAAGTATCAAATGACAGTGATATTTGTCAAACTAATGGTACCCCAGGATTGGTTTCGGGCACAGATTTGTTTAACTCTTTTTTTTTTTTTTTACATATCAAACTGGCAGCAAACATTGAATATCAAAATACTCTGATTATATCAAAACTGAGGCACTTTATCAACCAAGGAAGACTGTATTTCATTCAATGTCTTCTGGACACTGCCAGCAAATTGCAAAATGTTTTTCAAAAAAAAAGAAAAAAGAAAAATGGTCTAAACATAAGCAATGACAAATTTGGCAGAGTGTTTCCTGGTCCAGTTATATCAGATTATACTATTACTGTTAGTGGACATAAGGTGAATATAAGTACTTATAAGGACTTGGAAATTATGGTGTGCAGACATTTGAATTTTAAAGAGAACTTAAGATCAAGACATCATAGATTGCAAGCCTGATTCACATGAATCTGAAATTCCATATTGTGTTAACAAAACTGCATACTATACACGTTAGACCAGTTATTGAACACACTCTATGTTTTGTGTTTATTCTACAGCTGATTTATTGTTTTCAGAATGCTCACAAAGAGAGCTTAAAGGAATGATTAAAATTTTGTTAGAATATTTGCTATTCAGAATGCCTCTAATCTTTTGGGATTGCATTCCATCAGTTATTGATTTATAAAGGGGAGACTTTGCTTAGCTTATAAGGCTTATATTTATTTTTTTACTTCCCCTTCACTGCCCTTCATTCTTACTGGTCCAGCACTGCAGCACATGTATGCCCCAGCTCTACCAGCTGCTGACCTCCATCCACCAGACTTACAGTCCAGTGTATGTGCTGGGACCATTTGCAGAAGGAGATAACCAGGGGCTTGGCTTGTCTGTGTTTCCATCCAGGGGGGATTTTTTTACTTATGCCCTACCCATAGTCCCCCCCTCCCGTGTAGAGATCCATGCAGTGTTTCACCCCATCTTCATAGCAGCTAAGATTTGACCCCACCTTTAATCCCTCATTGTAGACATGCCTACTTAGTACTGTCTCTAGTCTCCTTTAGGGATTAAAACTGCAGATGCCATGGAAGGAATGGTAATTCAAATAAACAGCTTCAGTCCTACAACACAGCCTTAACTGAAATCATCACATGCAAAAACAACTCTGGAGAATCACTATTTGCCCATGAATTAGAAAAAAAAATGGAACAACCTACCCCCTGACCTCAGACTACAAAACTCCACACCTTCCTTCAAAAGCCTACTTAAAACATACCTCTTCACCAACCATCTATGCAACTGTAATTGACCCCCTGAAGCCTCATCCACTCTCTATTTCTACACCCCATCTGTCATGGACAACACAAACAACACACTCTAACTATAGCTATCCATGTGTGAGCAATAACCTATATATGAGTGTATGCACATGTGTGTACATATATATATATATATATATATATATATATATACACACACACACACACACACACATATATACATGCTCTTACATGTATAGTTGCTTGAATGCATATATGGAAACTTAAACATTTATGTACTCTTACTCAGTTGTGAAAATTCTTGCAATGCTCTGCCAGGTTCTTATCTACTTTGATTGTATATTTTGTACACTTGTATTTTCAACCAAAAGGGGGAATATCCTCTTATTGTACACTAATGGCTGTAAAGTCTACAATCTGTATGTTACTACTCTGTAATGTCTATACTGTAAATTTTTCTTCTCTCTGTGCACTTATGGAGTTTTTCTCCCCAGGACTCCACTGAAAACAGACACTTATTGTCTAGTCAGACTATTCTGACAAACAAATTTTAAATAAACACTAATAAATAAATAAATAAATAATGCCCCCCCTCTCAGCTGCCCGAGCTGCTAATCGTCCCACGTTGCTTGGGCCATAGTCAAGGTTTTATCCCTCTGCACCACTGGAGTGGCAGCTTATAAGGCTTTATTAGATGAAGAACTAAGAATCCTGTTAGTGGTAGAAGTTTTACATACTAAGAAGCCACTTAAACACAACAGCCTTGCCTATTATGTAAACAAATGTAATGAGAACAAACTTAAGAATGTGGAACAAGTTACCATTCTCTGGAGATGCTTAAAAGTGCTCTCGATGCTTGGGTAGGTTCCTCAGTTGATTCACTCATTCTTGGGTCTGCGTTTTAATAAGTCCCAATCAGGCTTAAAAAAGGGTAAAACCAAACCAGAAAAATGCATAAAAATCAGGCAACAAGTAATCAAAAAGTTATATTATTGAGCACTTCCAATCCTCTTTTACTTAGACTTACAGTGAGTGATTGTGTCAGTGTTTTTTTTTTATAAAGTGTCATTTTTATTCAATGCTATTCATTTTCACAATTTATGTACATGCATCATTGATCTTTGATTTTAATTTATACGAGCGCATGATTTAATTGAATCACTTAATGGGACTGGGTTAAATGGATGAGTTGTTATGATGAAGTGTGAAGGAAAGACAGATGACAGCACTCAACAATATTACTTTTTGATTACTGCTGCCTTATTTTCCTACACTTTATCCTTTTAGTTTGGTTATTAGTACCTTTTAGAGAATTTATCATGGTTGGCCCTCTGTGGCTAAACACAAGTATATGTAAACTATAAAACAAAGTGAGTACAAAATGTGAAGTAAACAGGAGAATGCAGAGGTCTGAGTCTTTTTCTGCTAGTGTAAAACAGAGAATTCAATTAAAGATGTAATTTAAGCAGAAGGAATTTGAAACTAAGAAGAAAGTAAAAGTGATAATGATTTGTCTTCTGACAAACCTCTTGCAGTAAACAGGGGAACAGTAAGGATAGTAAAGAATGAGACAATTATCTGTACTTACACTGAGGTATAGCAAGAGAAATATAACAGAGAGCACTCAGGAGCCCTTTGCTGAGAACAGAGAAAGTAATCCAGAAGGTGATTTTTGTTTAGAACTAAGCTTTGCAGGGGAAGATGTAGAAGAACCTGCAGTAATAGTACTTCTGGGAAAGGAAGCTGGACCTCTGACCTCTTATACAAAGTAAGTTAGGAAAGGGAATAAATTCTGCACCAGTTACTAGTGCCAAACCATTTTAGGAAACAAGTAATGAAGTTACTCCATAGCCACTGTGGGATGACAAAGCTAAGGCAAGGGTGTTAGCCAGAATTTACTGGCCAGGTACAGTGAAAGTGATCTAGAACTTCTGTGCTTCTTATTTAATTTTATTTTATTAACCAGGGTAGAACTAATCCAAGAGGACCTTTTCTTAGTTAGAATGCTAAAAAACTGCATCCCAGCCTTGATATAAAAGTTAATTTATCTCATTTTCTACCAGATAGTTCTCATTTAAACATACTGCTATGGACACTTAAGGACTATTAATGAAGTCTAGCAACAATAAGTTTATAATAACAAGGCCAGAGAGAGAGAGAACTGAAGCTAGGAGATGAGGTATTAGCATTAGTGAACTCCATGTATTACAAATATCTGCTTTCATAGCAGAGCCATGCAAGGTGATGGAAAGAATAAATGCAGTAATCTGTAAGTCTGAAGAGCCAGGAAAGAGAATTAGCAAATTTATTAGAATAATGTGCTGACGTCAAGGAGAGAAATAGAGAATTCTGCTGATAGCATAAGATGATGTTCTCACAAGACAGACTAAGGAATCTCTACTTGTATGGAGATAGCGGAATGCTTATTGAATGTACAAAAGAAAGAGATAAGAGAATTTTTATTAAGGAATGAAGAGTGTTTTCAGAGATGACGTTCAGAACTAAACTTACAAACACAACAGCGTGACAACCCCTGGAATTAAGGTTACACTATGAGATTACAGAGTACCAGAGTCACAAAAATAGTAACAGAATATATTCAAAATGCATTAAAAACAGGCATGATAGAAGAGTCACCGAGTAAATAAAGCAACTCAGTAGTGTTAATCCCCTAAGCCTGGAAATATTAGATTCTGTTATGACTATAGGTAGCTGAACAGCATTACAAACTTTGATTGCTATCCCATGCCCAGAATTAATAAGTCGATAGAAAACTTAGGGAAGACAGACTTGACAAATGGATATTTGCAGATCTCAATGCCCCATGTCAAAGGCAAAAACAGCTTTTATGACCCCCAAAGATCTATTTTAGTACATCATTTGTCCTACATTAGCCCCAGCACCTTTCAGATGCTGATAGATAAAATATTGAAATCACAATAATATATGCAGCAGTATACCTGGATGATACGGACATTCATTCATTCATTCAGACGGCTAAGAATCTCACATACCTAAAGTGCAGGCTGTGTTAGAATTGATAAGACAGAGAGGCTTGACTGATTGCTATGAAAAATAAACAGAATATAGTGGGAACAAAGCATTTAGGGAACTTTAAAGGAAGATGGGCCTCAAAAATCAACCATTCACAGGCTAAAAGCCTGTTCCTCTCACTTTCATGCAGACTCCTCAGAAGTGACCTCTGTCTGGCATGCAAGGTGATCTCGGACCCCGCCTTGATGGGACTGCTGCATATACACAAGTCAAGTTCCACTCGAGTAACCCGCACGTGTGACCTCAACATGGTCTGTGACATCAATAGGACTTGTTGGCAGGACAGATTTCTGTCCCAGAGACTCCCCCATCTGTGGAACAGACTCCCTCTCCACATCAAGCAGAGTACCTGTTTACCCCTTTTTAAGCTCAACCTGGATAACTGGATGGGAAAAGGAAAATACATCCCTGAGATTCCAACTGTGTCCCTGCTGGACTGGGGCATTGGGTGCTGATTTATCTAAACATGGACTAAACTCTTGGCTAGGCTTATAAGGGCCTCAGGGCCCTGTATCCTGCATGGAATGTATGTGGACTGTGACTAGTTGACAAAACAAAAAAAAAAATAACCTAAAATACTGTTCATTTCTGTTTGATACTGCAACACCAAGTGGGTTATTATTTTGGTTCAACACACACACAAGCGCGCACACACACACACACACACACACACACACACACACACACACACACACACACACACACACACACACACACACACACACACACACACACATATATTTATGGGGTGCACTACCTTTCATCAATGACTGTTCATTGACAATTGAAAAAGCCAGTGCAGCTGATTGAAAATCAGCTGATGGAGAATTACTGAGTAGCAATTCATATGCTGAGTAAAGGTAAATACAAACACAGAGTTAATGGAGTAACATATCCCTTGTGCTTCCAAAGCATGTGTTAGACTAAAGTTCCTATTACATAAAATTGGTCCAGTGACATCATAACAGACAAAGGCTCCTCCGGCTGGTGTTGGAGCTGTTGCCTGCTATGCTCCCTTCCCACCCCTGATTCTCCAGCCACACCTCATAGCATTACATTTATAAGACCTGTTCTCCACCCAGAACTCCACCTACTTTCCACCTCTCTTAAAGGCATACACATAAATATAGACATACTTTGGGGATCAGGAATACACATGCAATTCCTCTGCCATCAGTCTACATTTAAGCACTTTAACTTTTTTTTTATCTCTTATATTCCTAACTAACCACAGTGACCACAACTTACACCATCCACCTCACGAGCTATCCACTCCTTTCCCTCCTATATTCATACCCCAGTGTTGTAGCTCCTCTTTCTCTGACATCTCTCTGCAAAGCTACATACCATGCTTCCCTTAAATATTACTGCATCCTTACTCTTCTCTTTCATCACCTTACAACTTACCATACATCACTCATTTTGTACACATTTCTCCCACTATATGGTCTACCTCTAACCATTCAAATCATCTACTTCACCACTAATCATTTCCAGTATATACAACGACTAATCCAATCTTTACTTCAAATTTAAATTACTAATCCTCATGCCTACCATGCCAAAATAAAACTAACTGCTATAGTTAAACTAATACAAGCTCACCAAACATATCCATTTTTCTGTCTTATCATGCTGTGGGGATATTCTTCCCAAACCCTGGCCCTCCTCCCATCCTGGCCTCCAAAACTCATTTTAAGCCAAACCCCCCTCCTACTCATCTCACCCATCTCCATTCAAAGCAGGGACCACACCACCATCACCAAAACTATCAAAAACCAACCCACCTATCTCAAACTCACCCAAACAACTTAAATTAATTTCCTTAAATACTTGTAGCATCTATAATAACATTTCAGAACTCCATGCTTGGACCTCCCATGATACACCAGATATTCTTGCCATAACTGAAACATAGCTAAAACCCCATATACCTGCTGTGAAATATCACTCCCTAGTTATAATATCACCAGGGCTGATAGAAATAAAAAAAGTGGATGAGTAACTTTACTATACCCTGGCTATCTTGAAATCCTACCCTACAATAAACATATTCTCAAATTCCATAATGCTGAACTCTTCATCTCCCATCTTAAATTAAATAACCACAAGCAACTATGTATTATAGTATTCAATATTCCCCTGAGTAATAATGCTACAACCCTAGAAAATGATCTCACATACAATTTCTAATGAGCAGATAATCCCAGCTGACTTTAATTTTGATTAGCAGATTATCTCCACAAAATATCCATCAGGTAGCCTAAACCTATTTGAACTGATTCATCTCATTTCCTCCCCCACATGTTGTAACTATCACAAAAGTAGTGACTCAGTTCTTGACTGGATATTGCTGTCCGATTCCACTAAGTACATCTCCAGTGGCACCCTCTCTGATTCCCTCAGTGATCACCTCACTGTATATGCAAACAGACTCAGTGTCCATCATGTCAAACAACACTTAGTTCTAAGACTTCCTGTAACTTCACAAACATTAACCCTGCTACATTTCACACATTTCTAAGCTCCTTTAACTGGACTATCCTGAAAAATATTCCACTTGATGAAGCTGTACACAAATTTAACTCACTTTTGTGAAAATTCTCAATAGTCTGGCTCCAACTCGAACAAAAATGAATACAGAATAACTGTACTCCTTAGTTATCCACTCAAAGCAGGCCCCTAATGTATGAAAGAGATAGAGCTTGGAAATAATGGTTAAAATACAGATCTTCTCAAAACCTATAATACCTTAAAGAACTGTGCAACCATACTAAAAGACAGATTATCACAGACAAGAAAATCTACATTAGTAAGCTCTCATTAAATCAGTCCTCTAACCTCAAAAAAAATCTGGTCTTCTATTAATAATATACTCATCCCTTGGACATCCACCACTCCTAATCCTGCCTTAAATAACACTCCCACTGAAATAGTGGCTCAGTTTAACACACATTTTATAGAAAGCATTAAAGTCCTTAAAGATTTGCCTCCCAGCAACCCTGACATGCCCTCTCCTCAGACAAAAAACACCCCCTATTTCACCCTAAAAGCTACCCCAACTTCCTAAATCAAATTGCTACTTTTTATCCTGAAACCTTGTTCTCCATCAGTAGATAATCTCCCAGCAGAATACCTCCAGGTGTCTGTCAGTTCCATAACTTATCTTGTATCTCATCTAATTAACAGATCTATCAAGGAATCATATGTTGCTTCTCTGTGGAAAAAAATTCTTCACCATCCCCCTTCATAAAGGAGGAATCTCATCTGATATAACCAATTTCAGACCTATCTCCATATTATTCCCTTTGTCAAAAATTTGGGAAAAGTGTATTCACTAGCAAGTTCTTCAACATATTCTTCAGGAAATGCTCCTTTTTCTCACATAGCATGGGATTATACCCACCCATAGCACTACATCTGCCTTATTAACTTTCACAAATATTATTAACAAAGTCAGAGTTGCAGGGAAACTTGTTTCCTCTGAATTCCTTGATTTCTAAAGCTTTTTATCTAGTCTCTCACCAAAACTCTTCCACCAACTATCTTCCCTCAGTCTATCACAAACCACACTACTATGGTTTAATAACCACTTACCCGATAGATACCAGTCTGTTAAATGGTCTTCACTTTTACTCTTTCCTGTCAGTACAGGTGTACCGCAGGGCTTCATTTTTGGCCCTCTACTTTTTAATATATTCACTAACAATTTACATAAATCTTCTCAGCAAGCTGCCCTCATACAATAAGCTGATGATTCTACCTTAATATGAATTTACAACAATCTAATACATCTACAGAGAAATACTCAAGAAGCATTTAAATTTGTTGAAAGTTAGCTACCTGATAATCACCTGCTACTAAATCCCATTTCCATGAAAACAACATCTTTGAAATTTCTTCCTTAAATAATACTATGATTGAAGTTACCCCACATAAAAAACTACTTGGCATGACAATTGAGGCAATCTTAAATTCACATCAAGAAAATCCATCAAAAGCTAGGCACTCTGAATATAGAGTAAAGAAATTCCTTATAGACAATGCCAAGGTAACTGTAGTAACCACTTACCTCTTACCCTGTCTCCAATATGTAGCTCCTATCATGACTAACCTACAGACTTCACTTAGATCTAAACTTGAACAGTGCTATAACAAAGTTGCCATATTCACTTGCAGAAACCTTACTGGACCTACACATTTTAACACTAAAAACAATTAACTGGCTCGAGCTTCCCCACCAGCTATCTTATACTCAGCTCACCTTAATCAATAAAATCATCCATACCCCATCTGTTTGCCCAGCAATTAGACCCCTACTGTAATACCATCTACCATTTCATCCCCTTTAATTAAAGAATAAACAATTGCTTACTATCTACAAACCACAAAGGGCTGCCTGGTCAGTCTGGATTTTGATAGTGTACCTAGAACTTGCAATAACATTCCTGTATCAATTAGGTCTATCACACAGCTTTACCTTTTCAAACCATTACTAAAAGACTTCCTCTCTGCCTCCTGGCTTTGTCCCTGCTCCTCATCTGGGACAAAGCTCACACACTTCATCAACTTTCTTAAACCTCCCTTTAAAGCACTAAATCACTTAACCTGCTTATTCCCTTCTAATACCTCATGTTATTATAATTCTTAAACTATTATACCTACTTCTGATTAGCACAACCAAATTACTATTCCATCACTACTTCTTGTATAACACTCAAACTTGCTTATCTCATCTAAAACCTCACTTTGTTGTATTTCTTAAATTACTTCCACCTATCCTCTAAACCAGTCTTCTATCTGTAATGTCTCTGTACAAGGCTTGTAAATTTAATGTTTGTGAATAGCAATACACATTTCATTATACTTACTATTATGTGATATATATATATATATATATATATATATATATATATATATATATATATATATAGGAGCGCTACAAAATCCTGAATGCCCAAAATTCTGAGACCAAAATCTTGAAAGTTCAAAATACCGAAAACTCAAAATACTGAATCTCATAATACTGAAAACACATAGGATACCAACACTTACTACATTCCAGCACAAGTACATACAGAAACAAATAAAATACAAACCATATTAATCTTCTCCAAATATAAGCGGGGGGGGTAATCCCCCCTACACCCCCCATGTTGGGGGCTGTGCCCCCCACACCTTGTGCAACTTAAATATATCAACTCTAAGATTGCACTTAGTGTAGCAAAATGCAATTTCAGAGTTGATATATTTAAGTAGTGGGGATGTGGGGGGTGCAAGGGGGGCTTTCCCCTGCTTATAGTTGAAGGGTAATATATATGGGGTGGCGAAGTACAGGACGGTCTTGCCCCTTCCAAAAACAGCTTTTTAGTAATTTTCGAATATACCACTACCACCACGGCATAAAGCATAAAACATAAATTTAGTGAAAATAAAACCAAGTCAAAGCATAAAAATCCAAGGATAAGATAAATGCTTTCAAGTACTAACAATATCCCTCATCAGAACTAAGCCATTTCTTTTCTATCAGTACTTTAAAGAAACCCATGGCCAATCACAGTCAACAATTCAGTCTATGCCCTTTTAAGGCAGGTTTCAATGGAAAGCATATATTAAGTCCTGGCAGTGTATCAGCTTGTAGATTTCCTATCCAATGCATTTCTGCTAACTTAGTTTGTAGAGTTATATCACCACCCCTAGCATTTCCCCTGACAAACTGAAGAACCAAAAAAGAAAAGGATAGTGTAGCATTAGTTGAAATATGTTTCATTAATGGACTTTTGTTATCCCTCAAGTGAATGTCAGTCGCAAGTTTTGAAATTCTTTCCTTAAACTGACTGTTAGTCTTGCCAACATAAAAACAATCACATTGTTGGCAACATGCAATGTATATCACATTCCTGGTCTTACAGTCTGCATATGTTCATGGTGCATAAAATTTTCCAATCTCAGGGTTGAATAATAACCTGTTTCATAGAGATGAATTTGTAACTTGTGCAAGTTCTACATGGATAGGTACCCACTCTGTTAGATAACGCCCAATCATTATTTGGCATTCTTTGACATAATTGGTGTCATTCTGATTATACCCTAGAACAAAGTGTGTACAAGTTGAAAAGATACAAGTATTTTTGTTTTCAGACATAGCTATGTTGGGGGAATACCTTTACAGCTTAGGACTAAAGCTAACCAGTTAACTTTTGAGAGATGTGCTATTTGTTTTTTTTTTTTCTTGTTTTTTTGCCAAGTGGAACTTTTTCCCTGTCATCATTACTGTGGTTTCCAGATTCTGTCATGATGAGTTTCTTTCAAAGTAAATGAAAGTTGAGGGTCCTTGTAACAACAAAAAAGTATTTTGGACTTGTTCATATAAAAAAGTATATGCAGCACTGTAGAATAGACCATCCTCAGCACACATATGCAATGAAGCAAACACCTGAAATATCCAATGTTTTAGTCTGCATTTGCAGTCAACTATACATAAATGTATATTTACTGTTTATTCTTCTGTAGTTTACCTGAACCCTTTGTGATGCTTTGCGGTATTGCCAGCTATGCCAGGAGAAATAGGGCAGTGGATAACATATGCCAGCATAGCTAGCTGGAGTTTTGTAAAGAATTACATGCCATTTGTATATCATATGAATTTGTACAGGTGTTTGTGTTGAAAATGTATTTGTAAAGCTGCTTGTGTTAAAAATGTACCAACAGTGGAACTGACATGATCACTTACCCACGTCATCTTGCCTTGCTCTAGTAAGTGAAGTAGGGAACAGTAATTCTTTAATCAGTCAGAAAAATATAGTCAGATTAGTTAAGTATTGTTTTTCTCTATCTGTGTAACCTGTCCAGCTGTGTTATTTTAAATTTTTGCTGTGGTTGAAACTTTGGTCTTTATTGTAAATAAATATTTAGTATTTTCATGTTATTTTAATATGTATTATTAAATATATTTAAACTTTTCATTGTGGCTGGTCTTTTATGGAATATTTTAACCTTTGAGAGTACTTATATTTATTTGGTGACACTGTGTCCACTCCTGAAAGCCTTTTGTTTGGCCAAAATATTACCATTTGTATTAGTATTAATTTTACTCAGTATAATTGTGTATCCTTGTAAAAGCCTTAGAGTAGCTGTCTTTGGAGTGTTCTAGTGGCAGTATCTACCTTATAGTCTGGGCAAAGGGGGCATAGGTGGTAAATCTGTGCAAGCATTTCCCAGGTGTGTGCGTGTGTGTGTGTGTGTGTGTGTGTGTGTGTGTGTGTGTGTGTGTGTGTGTGTGTGTGTGTGTGTGTGTGTGTGTGTGTGTGTGTGTGTGTGTGTGTGTGTGTGTGTGTGTGTGTGTGTGTGAAAATCAAATCTCAAAGAGTATGTGTGTGTGTGTGTGTGTGTGTGTGTGTGTGTGTGTGAGCTAGTTGGATCAAGGACACAAGGCACTGGTTTCACAGAGAGTGTGGTGGAGGACGTGGCTCGGAACATTCAGATGAGGGCTCACCTCTATTGCTGTGTCAGTGAAGAGTCTTATTTGGGGCTGGGAGAGAGACAGAGAGAGAGAGAGGGAAACCCAGCCCCAGGATGGGAATGTGTTCCCTGTGTGCTCTTAAGGAAAATTGTGATTGGTGCACAGAACTGCACCTGGAAATAGTGTGTGTATCTATTTTTGCTCCAAGTGAACATCCATCACTGCTGTCAGTAGTGAGGATTGAGGCTCCTTGATTACTGGTCCAGAGGAGGGATGTCACACCCACTTTAAAAATTATGCTGAATTGTTAAAGATTTATGGGCATATTCAGCATTTATTATTCCTTTTCTGACACACATCTCCTCAGGAAGGCTTTTATCACCAGTTGATAAACACTGCTGGAAGTCAACTGAAAAATGACAAATGCTGTGGAATGCATATTAAGTCAAGCAATTATTGCATCTTTTATGTAATAAATGTATATTAATATTTAGTTAAAGTGAACACAGCCTGGTGTATGAACAATACCAAATAAATGCAATGTCCTTTCTGGGAAGATTATTTTGTAATAAGTATGTCAGCTACTGTTTCAGTTTCACTTTATTGTATATATTTCTTAATCTTATTTTCAATGTATGGTCTAACACTGTATAGTAATTAATACCTGTAATACAGTGCTTGAAAAAAATTATAACTGCCAATTAAGTCTGGACCATGGATGAAAATGGTCTATAGACCAACCACAAACCTGGTTAACAAGTCACTATAGAGGATTATGATTGGGTCGCTGATCCTAACCTACTTATTATGTGTTTGAGACATGGAAGCCAAGAAATTCACCTTAGAGCAAAGCCTGAGCGGTGAATCTTGGCATCCATGTCAAGAACACAAAATTGTAGGTTAGGATCAGAGACTCAATCATAGCTCTTCATAGTACATGGAGCTTTATCTGCTCCATGTACTACGAATTAGAGTAAAAAAAGAAAAAAACAACTCAAGTGATTTACCAACTTTCAAAGCCATAAAACACTTAGCAAGTGCTGTCAGAAAGGCAGTGCAATGCAGTCCCTTACATTTGCACTTGCCTTTCATACTTCTCAATTGCCAAGATTTTCACAGAACTATTCCTCTTAAAATCTGTGGTCTTCAGAGAAGCAACGTCACTAAATAATGGCATACATTTAAATTTCAGACTTCTTATTCTTTAGAAAATATAGACAAATGCACTTCCTGTTATTCAAACTAATTTTTATGTTTACGAAAGAAAGTTAAGGACACTTTATCTGTACAGACAGCAGGTAGAAGCAAACCTCTTGTTCTTCCACTGTCATTTGCTGAAGAGTATTGGCAGAGCTTACTGCCTAGCATTAGACCCTACCTTAATAACTTAAGCAGGGGGTGCTTAATATTTGCTAAGATAGGGTCATATGCCACTTTAGTCCTTAACTGGCTTGTCTTTTTCTGAATATCGGAACAAAATTACCATGATCCATGCATGCAATTAAATAAATAAATAACTCCCGTAGTATAAACAATTAGTCACAGTCTCTGCATATTTACTTATCCATTTACATGTGCACTGTTTATATGACCAGTTATGTGTAAAATTTATATAACCGGAAAGCATGTGTACAATTAACCCCCACTTCTCATTTTAAATGTTCATAATTTATAAATAAGGATAAAGTTATTTAGCATTTCCATTTTCCAGTGAAAAAAATCACTCATAGATGCATGTTTTATTATATTCAATACACAGATATCAGGAAAAAAAGAAATATGCATAACTAGATGCAATGATTACATGCATTAAGATACTTCAAACAGAAAGTTGATCTAGTAGCAAGAGGTAAGTTACACTTCATAGAACCACATACACATTTGATGCATGAATGAAATGCAAAAGCAGTTTTGATATATCACCATAAATAGGAGGTGCAGTCTGGGCACACTAACTATACAAACACTTGATGGTATGACATTAATGATAGAGTAAAGCTTAAATATGATGTTGAAACACATGCATCTACATAGTCTGAACACAGTGCTGACAGTAAAAGAATGTATTGTGTTTTAAGCTTTGAAAATACCAGCAATACTACTTTAAATGAAGATGCATCTTAGTATGATTTTACCTAAAATTTCACTATAATTGAGATCTTCTGTTTACTTAATTACAAATAGAATGTAGCCCAAAGTTTCCTGGATGAGTCAGTTTCAGTTTATCAGAACTGATTGTCTTGATTTTATAGATGGCATTTACCATATCTAAATTTCTGTCAGGATGTCTCATGTACTAATCTGAATTTGTCTAGTTCCATTCAAGCCCTCATTTTACCAATTCTGACAAAGTATTCCTTAAAGCACCTTTCATCTTAGAGATGTTATTTCCTGATTACCGCCATCTAATGAATGCTATCTTTTCAGTGACATATCAACCTACAACATTAATTAAAGAAAACATATTTTCATTGTGCTTCATTTTATTACCCTTTTCTTGTTTTTTTTAGATTTGCTAGTACAAAAGAAGAAACAAATAAAATGCTCTTATGCTTAAAATCCTGCAAAATATATCTTATAGTTTGGAGTATTTTTAATATCTATAGTTAAATTTGTATAGGTATAGTGAGTACCTTCTTCACTTTTGTTATTGTTTTGTATTTTGAATTCTGTAATGAAAGGGATCTGTGAAAATTAACTGTGTTTTAGGCAACTATCAAGGAAAATGTCCTAGTGATCACAAAATAAAGATCTGGAGCTATGGATATGCTCTTTCCTATCGCTGCAGCCAGTTTGGTGGATATGGGTGTCCTGAGGCAATGTAACAATTGCCTCAGGTTTACTGATGACCTTCTAATTCTTAAACAAACTGATGTGGTATGTAAGAGACAGAGTTACACAAAGTCACTGGAGGTGAGGCTCTCACATACAAGCATTCATAATACCAAACAGGTTGCCAGTAACACACACACAGTACAATCACCACACATACTTTGAACCTGGTCATAGACCCAAATATGCTGATGTTCTCACATGAAATCTTCCTAAATCTCAAAGACCTCCCAGACATTGCACCCACAATTAATATCCTCATGAACCACAACAGCACTTTACCAAAACAACACTAACCATGACACATACAGCGACATATCACGGGTATCTTAACCTCTAAGTCCATAAGGCAAACAACCACACAACCCAATATTTTTTGTGAGACACACAGATGTCCCATTCACCAGGCTGAGTAAGGAGAAAGTCATGGTCAGTTTCCCTTCAGTGGCCAGGATGCACTATATCACACATACACTCAGGTAGGTGAACCATATTTACTAATATGACTCAATCATAGTCCATGTGGGTGTGGACAACCTGAGATGTACATCTCTGGACTCTATGAATAGAGACATGATGGAATTATTTTGTTATGTGTCCTAGGGCTGTATGAGCCTAATAATGAACAGCAGTATTCTGCCTTCACCAAGGTTGATTGCCACAATATAAACAGAAGATAATTGACTTTAACGAGTTGCTTACTTTTTGGTGTTATTTCAAGGGAAGACAATATTTATCAGCCCGTATGATATAGTAGACAGAAAACACTGATGGCTTGCTCCTGTCTCCTTTAGTCTTTCACATATTGGCTAAAACCTTTTCCTCCATCATAGTGCTGTTTTTATGCTTTGCAAATATGAAAAATCCTTCTGGCAAAGCAAAACCAACTCAAGAACATCTAAAGGTGTTACTGTTCTATGCCAAGAGTCTAAACAAGAAACTCCACCACATTTAGGTTCTCTTCACTCTGGAGAATCTAGATGCTTCTGCAGTTACTGAGACTTGGTTTAAAGTTGTGGAGAACATTCCTGCAGTGTAGGGTTGCAATGCCTTCCACAGATTTAGACCACCTACTACAAAGGAATGGGTGAAAGGTAGAGGTGTCTCAACTTGCATCAAAAACATAAACACTTCAAGGGTGGTTAATCAGTGTAAAGTGCTTAAGATTTTCCATGTCCAAATTACCGTAAGCAAAGTCCCATATCATATTCTTGCAAGCTTTAGGTCCCCCTCCATGACCCAGGAAATTCATATCATGTACATACTTACTGGATGCGTTCCCCACGTAATCCAACACCATATTCATGGTTGACATTAACTACTCCACTATAGACTGGGAATCATACAGAACTACTGATATGCATGGCCAGAGATTCTGGGACTTTGTAAACTCAAAAACCCTGGAACATCTAGTCCATATTCCCACTAGGGGTGTAAACATCCATGATCTGGTCCTTACAAACATGGGAAAATGTTGCCCCATCCCAAGTGAATTGTCTTCAGTGGTCAGGTAGGACCATAACATTATCTTCTTTGAAATAAAAATAAAACCCAAAACCTCAGATAACCCTGGAACTTTTAGGATTTATTCTAAGGCAAACTTCCTACTATTAACTGACACCTTACCAAAATTCCTAGCCCCCTCCAAACCCTGAGAACACCACAGGCAATGTGGAATTGTTTATAATCATATTAACAGCTGCATAGGGACAGCTGTTTCCACATATGACAAGTGCAGAACTAACTCAAAAAAACAAGCCACACTAGTGGAATCCAAACATCAACAGGTTGGACAACAAAAGAAAGAAAATCTTGGTAAAAATTAGGAGGCGAAGTGACCCTCAAGGTGAAAACTCCTTCATCAGTCTAAATAAACAACACAGTGGGCTTATCAAGTCCACCAAAAACAAATTTGAGGTAAAAATAACCTCTCAAGCTGTGAACACTCACAAAGCTTTCTTCAGCTATGTGTGCAACCTCAAAAGTAATATACAACAATATACTGAATTAATTCTAAATGGTGCCACCTGTACTGATACAGAAGATATAGCAAATTTACTGGCCAACAAACTTACCCCCCCCCGACACCTCTCAGGAAATACCCACATCCATAATTATCACTACTATCAATAGGAAACAGGTCCTCAAGGCACTCTCAAAGGTCAAGAACACTGCATCAATGAGCACAGATAATATATGGGGATGCCTTCTTAATAGCAAGAAACATTAACTAACAGGCCCACTTGAATAACTATTTAACCACAGCCTCCAAACAGGCTTTGTGCCAGATGAATGGAGGACTGCAGCAGTTATCCCACTGCACAAGGGTGGGCCATATATGGACCTGAGGAGCTGAGGAGCTATTAACCCATAAGCCTGACTAGTCTAATATGTAGAGCTATGGAAATAATAATCATCTATATGTTAAATGCCAGCATAGTAAACCTACAGACACTGGATTCATATTAGCTTAGTTTCATTAAGGGCAGGTCATGCTTACTCACCTTTGTAGACTTCTTTTCAAGAAGGTCACTAAAGCAATGGATGAGGGCAAGATGTTGCAAAATGCCTAACTCGACCTGACCAAAGTATTTGAAACAATACCGCACACTGAATTAGGTATCCTCCCCTATGTAAACTGCTGGATCACCATCTGGCTCACAGACAAGACCCAAGAAGTTAAGGTAGGGAAGTCTACCATACAAAATAGTCCCAGTGCTGAGGCCGCTTCTGTTTGGCATCTACTTCTGTGAAGTCATGGATAATGCCAAAGGACTCTGACTAATCAAGTTCACAGATGATTGCAAATTAGTTGCAGTCACTGAATCTCCCCAGTACACAAATACCTTCCAAGAAGGTCTGACAAAGACTAATAACTGTGCTGGAATCACAGTCTTAGACTCAATGCCAAGACGTGCATAATAGTATCTTTAGGTAAGACAGCTACCCGACAAATCACTGCGTTGATAATATACCCATAAGAATAAACCCAGTAGTCAGGGATTTGAGAATGAATGTAGGCAGTCACTTGCCCTTTAACCATCAGGTGTTTTCAGCAGTAAGGCAACCATTCTATATTATACAACTTTTAAGCAAGAGTCTAGGTCCAAGGATGACATTGTTCTGTTGTACTTTGTTCTCAGAAGATATGTCCTTGAGTACAATGTATCCTTTGGCATGTGCCTGACCAAGCATATGCGACAAATGGAGTGTCTACAGAGGGTAATCGTAAAGAGAATATGTGGTTTAGAAAACAAGTCCAAAGTGGACCACGTCAAAGCCTTCTCTTTATGCTGTGTCTCCTACAGGCTGCTGAGAGGTGACCTATGACTGGCTGCAAGCCATCCTCTGATCCAGCCTTAATGGACCTGTTATACATCCGCAAAAAATTAGCTTCAGAAATACTCAGTCCAGGGACCTAAACCTCCCCTGCAGCATAAATAGGACATGCTGGAGGGGCAAGTATGTGTCTCAGAGGCTACCCCTTCCCTGGAATAGCCTTCCTATCCATGTGAAGCAAAATTCTTCCCTGCATTATTCAAGCAAAACGTGTATCTGTGAATGGGGAATCATCCATTTACTCTGAGTCTGTCACCTATGTCTCTATGGGAGAGAGAGGAAGCTTATAAATTCCTGACCAGTCATGCCTAAGTTTATATACCTCCACTAAAAGGGACCAATACCTTTTTAATATTTCTGGTAAGCGTAGCTAGTCTTACAAAGGACATTTAGGATCATTAGCCTAGTATTCACCTGTGATCCTATGATGAAATGAAATTCCCCTATAGCTTCTCTTTTCCTGATATACGGGGTCGTAGAACATACAGTGTATCAGCTAATGTTCTAGTTCTATGAAGTGGTAAAATGCACTTATATAAGAGATGTTTAAGAATGCAACTGAGTCCAAACACTGAAATAAAAGAACAACTTAAATAAAAAAAACACTATTTGGGAGGGTGCTATCCTCATCCTGTCTTTTCAACTTAGCAAGGCTACATTTTTTATTGTTTCTTACTATTTCCTTAAATGATTTTAGTTTCAGTTTCTAACATCTCTTCTTCTTTAACCCCTAATCTATATACTATTCGATCGTTCCCATTCTTTCCTTTCCTGCCCTGTCAAAGTTGTTCTCCTAACCTCTGCCCCTTTTATTTGCTCTTTAAAATGTCCATTTTATGAATACCTTCTTTCTCTCTCTGTGCCTTAAACCATGGCACAGCACCATCCCTCACTGTTCTTGTTTTCTTTCCATCTTGCTTCCCCTCATATGTATTCCTCTTCTTCACTGACTTATCATCTGAAAGTCTGCATCACATTCTAAGCAACTTTTTTCTCTCTCTGCCCTTTACTATTCTTACAAACGTTCTTACCCACTCTCTTAAGACTCATTTACCTACAACTTTCATCATACACCTTTTCAAGCATTTACTTATCCCTCTTATTAACCCTGCCAAGAGCAAAAGTTTTTTCTTCTTCTTCCCAACATTCCCATTCCAGCTGTATCCCAGATTGACAAAACTATCACCCATCTTCCACCCAATTCACTTTCTTCACATATTTTTCTTACTTGAATCCATACCTTTATTCTCTGTTGGCAAGGTCAACACATATGCATACTGTCAGCTTCCATTTTCCTGCACTTCCAACAGTCCACTGAACTGCTCCATCCTGCATTCACAATCTGATTTAGGGTAATATGCCATCTTGCATTAGACACGTATATATGATAAACAGACTCAACTGTCTAAGCTGTCTCCCTTTCAGTTTTAGCCACTTCCAAAATTCCTGCTTATTCAGTATTTTAGTTACCTTACTTCAGCAATGCATTACTTTCGTCTTGGCTTCTTTACCTTCTCACTTTTCCCCAAGTCTTTATACATCAAACCTATGCTACCCTATATTTGATTTGTGCATCTTACCGTCTTAATCTGTTTGGTTAATAACTTCATCTTCTTTCTATCTTTTTTATACATTTGTTAAGCAAGTAAGACCACTGGACATAAGTGCAACTTTTCAGGGGTGACCCAGGAACACTGCCTGGGCAAGGGACTTGCTTGGGTTTATTTAGTAGGAAAATGGAGTTGGAAGGAATCAAACCCTATAACCCTGATTACAGAAAAATGCTTGTTAACTTAGAGCCTTGATCCTCTGAATTAACTGCTAATGGACAGCTGCTCTGCTTCTCTCTTTCTTTCCTCAGATTTTTTTTAATTTGTTTCATGCAGGAAACAGTCCCCTTTACTGATGCTATATTCATCCCTTAGCGGCTGAAAACTGCAAAGCTCCAGTCTATCCCTTTCTGCATTATATCTGTTATATTCTTTTCCCTTTATTCTTTCATTCTCTGAACTTCCCTTCATACATTTCTCTGAACTCTCCTTCCTGACAGTCATGCAAGTCATTCTCCCACTAATATAAAAGAAACAGGTATCCTACCTAAGTGCAGGAAACACGAACAGCACCAACTTGATAATCCACAGTGTGACACCAGTGAACGATAAAAAAACACAGCTTTATTCCAAAATTCAGACAAAATGTTCCACACAAGCAGGAAAAACCAGACAGAAACTGCAAAAGCTAAAACTCGTTAGTTTTTAATTGCTGTAAAATCAAAAACTTAAAAGCATGACTAGGTAATATGCCTAGGGAGGTTCTTGAAGTTTGTGAAATGAAGTGGCAATTAATGCTGGATGCCACTAGTTACCCGGGTATTAATGAAACAATAAGCATTAGTTGTTATTTAAAAATGAAAAACATATATGGTTTTTAAACACATAGTTTTGTATTACATGCAACATTCATAATGTATATATATTTTATTTGGGGGTAGTTGTGTGACTTAAGGTATTAAAATTAAATTTTATTTTTTATATTTGTTTTTAGGAAATTAAAATTTATGGTGTTATGTAGGGCATGTGCCTTTAAATGTAATGCTATAAGAATGCTGGGAATAACTGTTTGAATAGTTCTGAGGAAGTCCCTAGTGGGGGATGAAAGCGCTCAACTCTTTGATTTTTAGCTTTTGCAGTTTGTCTATTTTTTCCTGCTTGTGTGGAACATTTTGTCTGAATTTTGGAATAAGGCTGTGTTTTTTATCGTTCACTGGTGTCACACTGTGGATTATCCCACCTAAGTGCATTTTTGCCTTCCTATCACTATATTAAACTACTTTTTGGAACAGCCCCTTTTACTTCTAAGTTGGCTCCCATTTCCCCCATTTTAATTATCCTCCTCTGTCCATGTAATCTTTTGCACTACATTAACTGCTGCCTCATATGTTTGAAATTGGCATACATCAGCTGCTAAAGTTTCTGCTCATATTAATGCTCCCATTTCTTATTCTTCCTCATTTTCATTTCCAAATAAACTTATCACGTCATCTCTCGATAATTCATAAGGATCATCTCCTGAGGGCTAGATGTAATATGCAGATAGAACATGAATGGTAATATTAGAGTCATAATCCCTTGGATCCATTCTTAAAACACCATCTTTATCTTTCCTTCCAGTTAACCACATTTTTATTCCAAATATCCTGAACCATAGCATGAACATAACCGCTAAATATGCCACTCCTGCTTCTAAATAAGGAAACCCAACCTGATGCTATTTGTTTTTCCTTTTCCCAGCATTATGACCAGAGATTCCTAAGGATAGACTGTTAATCTTTACTGCTTTGTAAAACATTTAAATATCTTCATAGTACCAGGTAGAAGTTTCCCTTCACTGGCCAAATGTACCAAGTAGTTGTCCTCAAATACATGAATACTGCTCCTAAATCCTACTACCCCAACATTTTTACCATTTTACTCAATTTTATCCATTACCACAAGAAAAAAAAGAGAAACTGGGCATCCAGGTCTAGTACACACACCTAACCATACTGGATCTGATAGTCATGAATTAAGTGTAATTTTCATGCATAGGTCTTTATAAAGGGCCCTCAACCTACCTATAAAAAGTCATGTTCCATCTACTTGACCTAGAATGTGAAATAAAAACTTACAGTTAACACTACCAAAAGTTTGATTCATGTCAAAAAGTGTGATAACTGCTTGGTTGCCCCATTCTCACTTTCTCCCCTGAGAGTATAGACAATGCTAGTGGACTGGAAAACAAGACTATAAGTCAACACATTTATGTATGACACTATGAAACATGATTTGTGATACACAATGAAGCAGTTATGTCTGTGAAGGTCATGTACTGAAAGAAATTGAAGGAGGCCCAAATGTGTGGTATAAACACACTAGTCTGAATGAGCTGGCTGCCACATTTGTATATTGGTAGACAATAAACCATGCCCAGTTATCTAGGTAAGGGCAGTGCACACACAAGCTCCTTGTAGTTTTTCATTTTACAGAAGACTGACATCCCACCCCAGGCAGTAGCAAATTACACTAGTGGCACATCTGGCAGCTTCACAGTGCCCATAGTTCTAGGTGGCCCATGGCCAGGAAGTACAGGATTAGGATGCCACAGCTACAACTGCTGGCATTATGGAACATTTATCTATTTTTAAGTAATGGACTGCTGTATTTCTATGGACAGTTTAGCTATTCTGTAAGTAAAAAAATGGAGTATTTTACTTAAATAATTTAATATACAAGCAGCCGCAGCCTGCAACTCCCTATGAAGTGTGAATATTAGCAGGGTTTTCATTCAAAAACCACTCTGTCACCAAACCTGTATATATTTAAATGAATGAAAGCTTCAAAATTTAAAAATTTATGAATACATTTTCATGTGACTCACATAGATATGAAATATTTTAAAAAGTCATACATGTAGAAGTTTGTCAGCTTTTGCAGTAGCAGACGTGGTATAAAAATTATCTTTAGTAAAAGGGGATGTCATATAAAGTTTATGTGACTAGACTAATGGACTTTTAAGAGCCTTAGTATAAAATGACTTGTGACCCAAGGACAGGGGAAAATAATGTATAGCTTGGGCCCTGGGCTGTTTTGATACCAAGTCAAATGTTGTTTTGTAGTCATCTTCCTGATTGTTTTAAATGCATACTTATCTGTCATATTGTTTTAAATTATATTGTTTAATAAACAGTGTCTCAGATGACTGACTATAATAAAATAAAATAAAATGGTAGCCACACAATGTATTCAAAACTTAATTTTACAAAATCACACAGTTGTTCATCAGCCTTCATAGCCCATATTTGGTTACCTGCTGGAATAATTTGTGCACATCTTCACCTGTTATAAAACAAAAAGTAATAAAAATAATGCCCATCCAATATATTTCAAACTAGATTTTATACAATCACACAACTACTCAGCAGCCCTCACAACCCTTTTCTGGTTGGCTACCAGAAATAATGTGTGCATATATCAGATGATCAATTATAATAAGGGGAAAAAAGAAAAAGCAAACTTATGATTGCGATATATTTCAAACTCCATTTTACACAAAAATAGAGTTGCTCACCAGCCCCCTGCCTGCCAGGAATAATTAAAAAAAATCATGCTATCACCACAGTTGTTCTTTTGCACTCTTACTTACCGTTTAGATTTTGTGCACTTTCTGTATCCCCCCAAGAGCAATGACATGATTTTTAGGGTATCGTGGGAACAAATGATTGGTGCATTTGACTGACTTTACCAGAATTGTGTTTTATTTAGACTTTTTTCACTTCCTTTAAAATAGAGTGAATCCTTGTAAATTTGTCATTGAAATATCTTGTTTCTGTTTTCTGGCTTCCAACAGTTATATTGCTGATTTTCTGCTGCTATAAATTAAAAATGAAAATGATTTACAAAGTTCAGATTTAAGTCAAGCAGCTGTGCTTTAGATAGTTCCAGAGACTGAAATTAAGTACTTCTGTATTTAAGAAGCAGCGAGTAACAATCTACATTTTTGAATACGATATTCTCATTAGAATATTCTTTGATTGTGCATACCTTGGACTTGACATGGTGTGGGTGAATTTCCATTCCTTGGCTAAATCCTAAAATGCTTGAATTGCAAACTGCAAACCATTGTCAGATATATGTTCGTCATGGCTTATCAGTTTATAGATTCATAGTAAGTCAGCCGGAAACAACAAAGCCGTGCAAGAAGAACCACTGAAGGTGAAATAATAGTTCGGGGGATGAGGTAAGAAGTTAATTTGAGAGATGTAGATTAAGTATTATTATCTTACATTATGGACCACAGAGAAACTGAAGAAAATGTGATAATGTTTAGTTTAACATAATTAAGTTTGTAGCCAGTGACTCTTGGGACGAATTTAAGCAATCCCGTCTGTCCATCTAATTGAAATGTGAATATTAGTAGGATTTTTCACTATTTAATAAATGAAGTTTATTCTGTAAGCAAGGAATGTACAGTGTGATGAATGGCCCCAGAAGCAGGGCGTGTTACTATTTTGTGTAAAACAACATCTCTGGGACGGGTATTAATGAAAAGGTTTTTCATTTTGAGGAAAAGAGATGAAAGAGTTCAGGGTTTGGTATAATCTGGAAGTCGTGGTACAGATTATTTGAAGGAGACTATATGCCACAAAAAATAAGGATAGTTTTTTAGTCTATTCAAATAATAACTATTATTTACACCTTGCATTGTTTTTTTTTGTTAATGAAACACTACAGCCTTTCTAGCCTGAAGAGTTGTTTAGACCTATACATGCCAAATGGACCACTGCATTCTGAGATGGGGGTGAATAAGGAAACAGTGAACAGGAATTAGTTGTGATTGAGATTGAGAGATGACAGAGGTAGAAGGATTTTTAGATGATATCAGAGACACGCAGATTTAAGGACAGCTCATTTTCTATGTAAGTATGTTCCTAAATTCTGGATCATGGTGTCAGTCTTAAGGTGAGCTCCATTTATGTGATCCTGTCTATGACCACTGGTTTTACCAAAACTGACTACACTACATGCCTTTGCATTTATAGTGAAATCATGACTAGAGCACCAGTTAACAATGTTCCAAGGGCTTGCTCGTATAATATTGAATCTGATGGAGAGTTTAGGATGACCCCTAACTTTCAGTCAACTGCATATTTTGTTTGCCATTTAAAGTGGTTAAGGATGAGATGACAAGAATAAACATTGATGCCGTGGGAATCAGTAACTAAAATGGACTGGAATCGGTTGTTTTGTATCAGGTAATTATCAGATTCAACTTTAGTCAAGAATCTTACAGAATAAATGGAGGATCCTTCATAGTTAATAAAAGGTATCAAAATCAGTGCTTGGTTACAAGCCAAAAAAATGACAGAATGCCCTCAGTCAGACTACAAGGTAAGTTATTCAACATTGCAGTGATACAAGCTTATGTTCCATCTAGAGATGCTGAAGATGAGAATGCAGACCATTTTTTTATATGGACCTGCATTAACTTTTGAAAATGACTCCAAAAAGGTGTTGCAAATATTACATTCACCATATGTGACTGGAATTCTAAAACTGGTGATCAAAGTACAGCTAGAAAAATGGGCAGGTTTAACCTTGGTTTATGAAATGAACAAGGAGCTATACTGCTAGAATTCCTCCAAGATAATTCACTGGCCATAGCAAACACTATCTTGCAGGAGCCTAAGAGATGGCTTTACACATGGCTATCACAAGATCATCACTACCAAAATCAGAGTTTCTTTGCACATTATAGGCAGAGATGGAAGAGTTCTATGTAGTCAGCAAAACAAGACCAGGAACTGAGCATGCTCAGACCATCAGCTTCTTATCACAAAGTTAAACTAAAGAAAACAACAGAAAAGCATCCAGGCCAGTGAGATACAAGCTCAGCAATATTCAAAGTGAACATGTAATGGAGGTGAAGACTAGATTTAAGGAATCCAGTTTGGTGAATATAACAGTTGCATAATTATAGACAGAAGTTTGTGATATTGTCCAGGAAGTGGCATCAAAAATATTCCAAACAGAAAGAAAATTAAGAAGGCAAAATGGCTGCCTTTGGATGCTTTTTAGAAGTATGCATCGCAGACAGGAAGGATGGAAGGAAAGAGAACAGCAGGTAAAGTAATTAAGACAATATGTCAAACTGAATGCAGAGATTTGGAGAATAGCAAAGAGAGATAAGGAGGCATATTTTAAATAGCAGTGCAAAGAAATGAAAGGAGAAAAAAGAATGGGAAAGACAAAGAAATCTGTTGAATAAGGATGTGTGATATTAAGTGAAACTTCTAGGTAAAATGGGCATGATAAAAGACAAAGCAGGGAGTGACCTATCAGAAATATCTTCTATTATCACTTATGACAGAGGCAATCATATATTTATATAAACGAAAACAAACTATATTGGTATATTTTCAGTTGCAAACATCATACATCACTTACAATCTGGTCTATATTATGTGATAGAAGAATCTCTTCTTTGAACACATAATAATTGACACTTATATAGCGAATGCTGTAAACCATGAACGGCCATGTCCTCACATTTTTTTCTCTGGAAGAAATTCACATGGCTGTAAAATAAAAAACAAACTTTAAAACAATAATTAAGTGGGGGGCTTTGCCCCCACACCCCCTCTAACTACATATACCAACTCCGAGATCTTTCTGCATTGAAGAAATGGGCAATTTCTGATAATGGCCAACTGAATTTATTCCCGAGGAAAAAATTCAAGAATGTGGCTGTCCGAGTTTACAGCTTTCACTGTATATGTGTTGATTATTATGTGTTCAAAGAAGAGATTCTGCGATATCATAATATAGACCCCTTACAATCTTCTATAAAGTCATTGTCAGTCCAACATTGCATAAATTGTTCAGTTCCTGCCTTCTTATAAACCTCATTCCTCCTCCAAAACATTATAATGCGTGCATTATTCCCACAATTCCCATTATTTGTATGTAATGTGTTCCTACTCTTTTTTTAAAGATCCCACTTCCAGTTCTTCTGTCTCTGTCACTATATTCACTACTTGTAGCACAGTTGGTTTAGACTTTGATTTTCATTTTCTAGTAATTGCTTTTTTTGGCAGCCACCAGAGTTAAACTTAAGAACGCTTTGTTATGTCTAGGCAATTCCAATTCTGTATCACAGCTCAAAAAATAATTTTCTTAGACCGATTTGATCACCCAGTATTTCTGACAGAGAAGTTTACAGGGAATTTTTAAAGTCTGCCAATTCATTAAACTCCCAAATAGTATCTTTCCAATTACTTCTTTCTTCCCCCTCACACCTCCAACATTTGCAGGAAAAATTCTTTGAAGTCTGATACTTTCAAGCAAAGATTCTAAATTTTCTAGACTTTGTTGCATATTTGGGAGCCATACATATATCCTCTCATTGTTTATTTGTGAATTGTTTATCCTGTCTCTCTTCCCAATCCTTTCTAAGCTCCTCTGATTGGTTCCTACAGTTATCATGCAATATTTTAGATGCCATGCTAATTACTCTTTTTAACAGCAGCCTTTTTTCTAGATTCTACTAAAAACTCTACCAGTGTTGTTTTTTAACTTGGGATCCTCCTAATCCTTCCTTTTCTTTCTCTTTGCCTATAGTCTGATAGGAGAGGCAAACTTTAGCCTGCAGTCCAAATGAATTTTTGGCCTCTTTCGATAACATTTCCCCTCTCTAGTTATTTGCTTCCAACACCTTTGTTCTTTCACCAGTTTTCTCTAGTAAATTACAGCCCCTCTCTTGCCTGTTCTCTGTACCCCAATTGCAGTTATCTCTATATGCAGAACCAGGATCTTTTATTCAAGTGTGGAAAGGCTTGAGTTATGAGATATTTTATCAAAAAGGGAAGAAAAAAAGCAGGGCTACCACTGCAGTTGGACTCTATCTATAATGAATTGGCTGTGCAAAAAACTTTTTCTCTATATGAAATCTTCCTGATCTGTACAACATTAGTAATCTAAACATGAAGCTTCAGTAACCTGTGCCAAGAAATAACTCATGATCTGGGCTGCTGTAAAGGCTACCTTGGATAGCTCTGTATCCAAGAATAAGAAATTAGGCAATCCCCTCACTGCTCATTAATAAGTCAAACTAAACTAACCCCTGCATGCCAACACCAACTCAGTTCAAAGCAGTTTTAGTCCCCCAGCCCATTAATTCATCCCTGTCTTAACCATGGACTAGCATTTCCCCACAAATTCTGTAGCTAGCCTGATTTAGACAGGTGTCTTAAGAGAACATAAAAATTGCCTTATGGTTTCTGACAATCATCTATTACTCAAACATCATTCCTTGCCCAAGCTTAGCAAAAATTTATGAACCTATGAAAAAGTAAACTATTTCTTGAGCCACTGATTCTGACTGATTGGAGAACTTACTCTTAAAAAAGCTGAATGCAGTGCTCTTTCAGGTTGGCTGATTTATAAGGCGATTAGATTATGTTTGCAAATAAAGATCATGTACGCATATATTTTTCTTAATATATAGTTAGTTTACAACAAGGTCTTTGAATGTACTCCAATATATTTTTGGATGACTCAATAGCACCTTTGTATAGTGCTAGGAAAAGTTGACTTAGTCACATTAGTGGCTATTTTACTGTTCCGAACTAAGAATTATTACTGCTTAGAAAAGTCACTTGAATACTATTTCCAATGCCTCTAGGCTTCATCTTGCTTCTTATGAGGCAGAGTACATCATGGGCATCTCTTGATTTTGATAATCCTTTTCATAACTTGAAGCAGTCTCTCTTTTAATGGTAAAATGAGGTTATAAATCCTAGATAGGGCCTCTGTGACATTATTTAGGTTGTTCCACTAAATGCTTCAACTCAGCTCTACTGCTAATGTAGTTTCTATACTTTCATTATTGTTTGAATCTGACCTCTTCAGGAATACTTTCTGTGTTTTAAAAGACAAATGAGTCAGAAGATCTTGGTAAGACATGAAAGTCCAAAAACTTGTGCAGAATGTTGGCAATCGCTAGCTTTACACTGATTCCTACATTAGTGCTAGGATTTTGCATGGTGGACACTGTGAATGGTTGAGTCAGATTCTTTAGTACCAAGACACTCTTTAGTAGTTTCTTTGAAGATTCACATACTCTGTGTTAAAATCCCTAAATGAGATGAACTTTTCATTGTTCCAGTGTACAGAGATCTTGCTTATATATTCCATGACCAGAGCTTGGAAGAAAGCTAGAGGAATGCATAAAGCAGAATAAATGCATTAAAATGGTCATGAATCATCATTTTACTAAGAGCACAACTTAGAATCAAGTGCAGATGTCGCAGTACCAATGCATGTCAATTAGTCCTGTTATCTGGTACTTCTTACCATGAACATTATACTCCCACATAGTCCAATACCTGGCCTATTTTTAAAGAAGCATGGATACTCATGTGTGCTAACGTAGCTGTAAGCTTGGCTTATCATTAATCCAGGACTCATTAATGACTAGAACTTTCACTGTCAACACCACCATTAATCCTTTTAGGAATTATCTACATTCTATGATTTCTCAATGACATGTTTACAATAATCTGTGACAGCTTTGGCACTACAGACTGGGAGATGACCATAACTTTTCATATCTGACCACAGAAGACACTTTCAGTGCATGTTGCACCATCTTCAACTAAAGCATCACCCAGTAAACACAACCATAGAAGAAATTCAAAAGGTAGCAGCTGTCATGAACCTTCAGACTGAACAAATAGTAGAACATAATAACAAAACTAAATAAAATACTCTATAATACTTGTTTTGTTCTATACCACATAATATAACTAGACTGTATGAGGTACAGGAACTTTAAAAACTCCATTAAGCTTAAGTAAAAGCAAAGGCCTCACATGAATTGAAGACTGGCATTGAAATAGAAAAAAAACAGCACCATCTTTTTTTAAAATAGATATTAGAATCTGTGTTAAAAATAGCAGTTGTCTGCATTGCAAAACAGCAACTTAGGCATCTCAAACTCATATAGAAATCACAGATATCCTAGCAAATGGGTTTAGCGCCAACTCTTAGCCCAGCAATAATATTCATTTTACCTGAGAGAGAGAGAGACTCACAAGGCCCCCTTATTTTTCTTAATTAGATTGAGTCAAGGTTACATAGCCACTGGGAATACTGCTTTGCCCAGGAAAAAGTGGTACCATTCAAGAATACAGATGAGTCTAAACAAGAACTAAATGACTATTTTGAACTGAAATGATAGAGGTTCATCATTAAACTGACGATGAGAAACTTTTATGGAAGTGCGTATGTGAGGATTGGGTTAATTTGGATGTAGGTGATTACAGGATGCAACATTTGTCGAGTGTTATTTTGTTAAATATAAAGAAATGGATAGCAACATATTAGGCACAACCTTAAAAGATGTTTTTCTGTGTGGTGCTAATGCCATTTGATACAAGGTTACTCTAAAAAGATGAACACAGTGTAGAGAAACTGGACATTCAATTAAATACTGCAAAATGATTTGGAGAACATATGAGGGAGGAGGCACTTAAGGTTCAACTGTGACTTATTGCTTGTAACTACCAAAAATGATGAAACACTGTTGGGGGAATAAGTGCCAAGAGAATGTTAATTTTGCTAAAATGTTGTAAATGAAAATTAAACTGGTAGGTAATAATGTTATTGCAGAGAAGCAGTATAACTTGCAAAGAAAAAATACTTATGAAATGTTAAATCACGATAAAAGTGACAGGAAACAAGAGGAGCAGGGGTATTTGGGTAATGCTACTGCAAACACGACAAGGAAAAGAAAGTATTTGTTACAGCAAAATAACATGCAAAGAATGGGAAGGGATAGACTGAATATTACTGCAATGAATGTTAGCAGCATAAAGAGTAAAGTAAGGTTTTTAATGGTGCAGAAATAGTATAAAGTGCAAAAAGCTGATATAATATGCTTATACAACACTAGATTTTTAGATAAGGTACAAAGTGGCAGATGGATACGTTTTGGGGAAAAAAATCCTGTGGAGTTCTAAAAAGGAACTGTTCAGTCATATGAATACTGGTTAAGAATCAACAGTTGAAGCTAACAAATGATACAAAACTTATCCCTGGAAGATGAGTACTCTGTGATGTCAGATATGGAGATATGGATAGAATATGCACAGAATAATTGTGGTATATGCAGACACTAACATTAAAGGTAGTACATGAATGTTTGAGGGAATAAATAAATATGTAATAATAAAAATTAATATAATAATGCTAGGGTACTTTAACTGTAATCTAAGAAAGGGTGTAGGGAAAATAAATCAGGATGTGAATTCGAAGAGATATAAAATATAGAAAATTACATTTAAGGAAGGAAACAATGTACACATACAGAACAGGACATTTGAAGACAGAAATAGACTAAGTTATTTTGTCAATGGGTTTAAATGACCATGGGGCTATATGGGTTGAAGAAGGAGAAGAAGAATAGTGGATTAGAATAGGCAAGGGCATATGTGGGGGGAAATTAGTAACACTGACGTGTGTAAGAAAGATTAGAAGTCTTATGGAAGGATCATTGGTCTATGCCTTTTTATAAAAGTTTGTCATTCTAGTGCATAGTGTATGATGATGAAAGGGGGGTTTTGGAGGAAGAAAAAATGAGTATGTAAGAAGCATGCATGATTATGTAGCTTCTTTAAAAAAACAGGAGAAAGGAGTTTTAGAGAAGGACATATGGCTGTATAAAAAAAAGTTTGCATGATAGAAATAAAACTTATGATAAAGTGGCAGAATGATTTCTTGAAGGCATAGGGAGTGACAGCATTTTTTTGCTAAGAAAATCAGGGCAGATGAAGGAAAAATAATATGTATTCTGGATAAGGCACATAAAAGAAATTCTGACCAAGAAGGAATTCTAAGAGTTGTAGCATGTGAGGGAACTGGGTGCATGACATTTTTCTGAAATGTCAAAATAGTGATTGATGTATGAGTGATCCCTACATGGTTGAAAGTGAGAATACTGATGCATGAAAAACAATGGAAAACAGCAGTGTAAGACCGGGATCAGGGAATTGTCTCTTTCCCCACTGTAGCATGATATATATATATATATATATATATATATATATATATATATATATATATATATATATATATTTATAAATTAGGACTGTAGTAGAGTGTTTCAGGGGACTTGCCACCCCTGCAAAAAAAATATGTTTTTTGTGTTTTTTTTTTATTTTGGTTTCTTCTGTTTCATGTTTAAGCATCATTCAGTCATAGTTCTCTATTTTGACATTAGGGAATCATATGATACACAAGTGATAAAGAGGTAAATAAAGTGGGGGATTAGAAAGATTAGTAAGGCATGAACAAATAAGTTATAGAAAAAGATAAGCAGAGATGAGATGGATGAGGTTTAAAAGAAAATAAGTAAATATGGATAGTGTACCAGAGATAGATGGACTAAGGAGTATATTTTATGGAAATATGTGTGGGAAGGTAAGCAATAGTGACATTTATGAATAAGTATTCTGAGCAAGAAATAGACAGAGAAGTATATGAAGGCATAAAATTATTTATTTCATAAAATGCCAAAAAAAAAAAAAAAAAAAAAAAAAGGAAAGAAATCGGGGCCATTGACATTAAATAATGTATGTTATAAGTTTATTCTAAAAATAATAAAGTACAGGAAAAGTCAGGTATTCCAGCTATATGGCAGTTCTGAATGCCCATGACTTTTTTTTCTTTTTAAGTCTGTTATGGACAAATTCAGGCCAATAAAGAATTTCTCCATAACAAACTTAAAAAGAAAAAAGTCATAGGCATTCAGAACTGCCATATAGTTGAAACATCTGATGTCCTTAAGGGGTCCTTTGCATACATCCCATATGCCTCTAATTCAAGAAGTTTAAGGAAGCAACAGTAGAAACTAAATTTTTCTAGTAGTTTTTACTGATTGGTTTGTCTGTGTGACCTTTTTAGCATTGTGAAAATAATAAAGTAGAAATTTGTGAAAGTGATCGGACAGGTGCTGTATAAATGAATTTATAGGGTGGAGGGATGACAGGTAAAAGAAATTATTATAATAAAAGAGGTGGTTGAAGGTATTGTGCGAGAAGAGAGTTTGACTGTGATGTGGAAAAAGCATTTGATATTAAAGAACATGACAGTGTGCTGGAAAGTTTTGAGAGTATGGGCTGGTTGAATATGGAAAACTTGTTGTGATTGGTGTATAGTAATACATGGAATAAAGTAATGGTTAATGGAAGTATTAGTAAGGGGCATGTATTTAGATGGGAGTGAAGCAAGGATATTTCATAAGTGAATTTTATCTGCATTAGTTTTGAACACAGTCATGTTTTGATGCTGATGTTGCAGAATGGAAAATGTAAAATAAAATGGGAATTCCAGTATTTATGCCATATGTTGATAATTTAGTTATAGTTGCTGAAAGTAAAGTGTGGATTAAAGAAATGATTTATAAAACAGAGAAAGAGTTATATAAAGTAAAATTATTGTAGAACAAAACAAAAGTAAAGGATTTGGAAATGTTTTAAAAACTGGGTGATATATTTCTCTGAGTTTGATATAAGAATAATGGGGATTATATTTGGGAAGAAAAAGGTACTAGAAGGATAGCAGCAAGAAATACTAGAAGAAATAAAAAGAGTAGCAAAATTTGGAGGGCATTCGAAATGGTATTTGACACATGCATAAATATTGGAGAAAATGGGATACATAAAAGGACTGTATACAGTTCCAAGCTCTCTTGAAAAAAGAATTATTTGAAATTGTTTTGCAAGTCATTTGGGATTCAAGGCTTTTAAACCTCCTTGAGAGAGGGATGCTGTTTTTTTAAGAGAATATGGAGTAATATGTTTAAGAAATTTATATTGAATAATGTGTATGATGTCAAGGAAAGAGTAAAATATAGTAGGAACAATATTGTGGGAGAAATAAAGACAATTTTGGGTGGCAGAGAGTACTAGCAAAAGAAGAGTGCTAGAAATAAGGAGGTTAACGATGATGAAAATGATGAATTAGGGTAGTGACTATAAGAAAAAGTAGGAAGCATGTTATGATGAATTTATTGAGAATTGATTATATGAAGCTGTGGGTGCAAACAGTTTTGAGTATTAGAAGGGCAATGAAGGAAAGACAGATTTGATTTTGAAGGGTTAATGCAATGTAGGTTTTTCTGTGGAGATCAGTGTTTCAGAAATGACAAATCAAAGGGCAAATGAAATACAAACAGATGTTTGGACAATTACTTACATTATGCAAGGTGATGGAATCGAATGAACATGCATTGGTGGAATATGATAGGGTTAAGCAAATGTGGGAAATGTTCAAAAATGAATATCACTTTGAATGTTTTGAAATCAGATTTGGATATGATATGTTATGGGGCTTATAACTGGAAGAAAGAAAGAGAAAGAAAGGAAGAACGTAAGAAAGAAAAAAAGAAAGAAAAAGTTATGATCTTTAAAATATTGATAAGTACTGCATGGATAATCTGGAATAGCAGATATGAAGAACTGCTGTATAATAAAATGTGGGATAAGAAAACTATTATGAGAAGAATAAAGAAATGGTTGTGAAGCAAGGGTGGGGGAGATGACATACAGAATGTTAAAATATGTTTAAATGCATTATATATGTGAATTTACTTATGGAAAATGAAAACATGGATACAAAAAAATTGTATGATGCAAAAATATATTTTTAATTTTGCTTTCATTTTACTGCAATGAGCCAGAGGGCAGTTGAGACAGCAAACAGAGAGTGCACAACAAGTGCTGAAAACACAAATACTGACATCATGATATTAGCATTTCTATATTGCATGAAAGTAGCCTAGCAAATAATAAACTGTTAGAACTAAAGGAGGAAAACGAGTCATCAGAAATGGAAGCTCTTTTGTGGAGCCAAATAGTTGAGGATTATGAGTTTCAGATTTCCTAGACACTTTCCACTGCATCAAGTGCTGCCATTGAGATAACATTGGGTTATAAATGTCAAAGGATAAGCATACACGCAGTGTGTGCTCCCCCATGTGTTTGAACTATGAAGAAAGAATTTTTGCATGTAGGCAACTCTACTAAAATAGCATATGCACAACTGGTAAAAAGGAAGCAACTTAACAAACATATTTCTTTGATTGAGAAGTTATCTGTAATACAAGTAACTGCAAAAACAGACAGCACATAACTAGATATAAACTTTGGTCCAAGCTTTTGTACTATTAATAATTGCAATTGCTGAATTTAGAGCATTGTTTTTATGTTGGAAAAAACAGGTATTGTGAGATTACTTTTGAAACTTGCAGAAACCTTTCTAAAGAAATGTGATCTTAAAAAAATGAGTACACCCTGTGCTCCTCATTATGCTACTGGACTTAATCTGAATGCTAGAAGTAATTTAGTAGTGCAGTTTTGTAATGCAAGGGGATATTCATCTTAAATTGTTCTTTGCCACTTTTTGTCACTCTATTTCAGAAGGTAAAAACTATATGATAATATAAGTTTGGGGCATGAGAAATGTGGGTAATGCTAAAAGTTGTGGATTGCAAACTGATATAGATACCAATGGTTTTGACAATGATTAAAAAAGAGCATATATTATATATAAAGGCCAGCTTAAGACTTATTTCTGTGGGTTTAAGTCACATCTGATTTAAGACTGTGACAAAAGGAAATGTAGTCAATGGAGTAAAGTAGGGCTACATTTTTTAGGATTTTGAACAAATAGCTTAAAGATTTAAAACAACAAGATACAGTTATAGAACATTAGGCAGGTAATACTGTGATAATATTGGGCAAAAGCAAGGCACTTATAAATGACAACCAGACTGAGTGTGTGAAAGGAGGAAATGTTATAAATAACAATGTAGATTCTGTTGATGAAACAGAAAAAAGAAGAGTGAAGATATACATGATAGTTTGGATGCTGATGTTATTGAAGGCAATAAAAGGAAGTATGAGATGATGGGGTATAGAATAAGGAAGAGCAAATAAAGAAAGTTGTAAAGAAAACTGCAAGAAAGTGCAAGGGTAGTTTAACTTTGTGTTGTATTAATGTAAATAGTGCGAATGAAGCAGGGATTTTAACATCTATACTTTACTGTAAAAAACAGATGCAGATGGTGCATATTTATTGGATGTCTGCAGATTAACTGACATACAAAAGCAATAAACAGAAGTTTTATGGAACATGGAAATTATTTGGAGTTTTCAAAAAGATATTTGATGTGGAATAGGTATAATACTGAAAAACGATACTCAAGTATTAGGTGTAATTATAAGTATTACAGAAGGATTACTTGTATGTGGCCTACAACCAGACTAGTGATGATTTATTTGATAGTAGAGTATGCCTCCACTAGTATTAAATAGGGTAAACATTTTCAACTTATTAAATATTATGATACAATTAACTTGGAGATAGTTCTAGTTGGGGATTTCTTTTGTCCACTTAGAAAAGTGGTAAAAAAGAAAATGAAAGATATTTCTATTTTTCAAGAAATAGGGCATTTCAGACAATTGATATTAAGCATTGAGATGGTGTATACATATAAAAGGGAAAATGCTATATAGAAAAAGTAATTATTTTTGTACTCTGGTTCTTTATTACTTTTACAATGTACAACACTGGAATTGTATATTACAAATCCTAACGCATTGTTTTTTTGAATTAGGAAGAAAGTATATTTTTAAAGGAAAATAAAATAATTAAAAATGAACTGGTATATACTTAATAATACTGAATGCAAGAAAAGAAAGTATGTGTTTATCGACACAGCACTGTACATGTTAACTTTTGATGATACTTGTACACACTAGTAGAAGACATAGAAACTGAAATATAAAAATATATTATTTATTAGAAACATTGATATGGAGGGACAAATAAAGAAAATATGAAGATAAATAGCATCAGCATGAACATGTCTTCAATTTTAATATTATTTAATATAGTAAGATGGATAAAAAATGTCAGTCTTGACAAAAGAAAAAAATGAGAAATGATTTTTAGGCAGAAATATGTTACTAAAGGATGAACAGGGAAAATTGTCATTTTTTTTTCTGTATAATAGTTAAACACTACAGTAGTATAATATAAAATATAAAATCAAAGAATGGCTGTGCCCTCACAACTTAAGTAGCTATAACATAAAACAGCAGAAGATTATGTAAGTACACTGTTTTCTGAATATTAAGTGGGAAGTATAAACTGGAATTTAAATGAATAACTATGGGAAAATATATATTTGCAGAAACAACTATTACATTACAGGAATTAAATACTATCTTACATAATATTACTAGTGATACATATCCTTTTTCAGATGGCATTTCTTATTTTTATAGGCAAATATATGATTCTTAATGTTTTTAATTTATCAAATGTTTACACTGTGATATTGAATATAGAAATGTATGTGAAGAAGTCATAAAAGTTATATATGAAAAGTTTGCAGTGAAGATTTTACTAACTGGAGGACTTTAGTGCTGAATACTACAGATTATAATTTATTTTGTAAAATTTTACAAATGAAATTATGTAAGGTACTATACAGAAGATCTGTGTTTTTCACTTTAAATGCAACTTTAGTAAAGAAATGGTAGTTTTATAAACAGAAGCATGTGATAGTATTTCTATGGTTTTGTTGGATGCATGTGATGCTCTTAAATGTTTTGATACAGTTATGCATAATGAGTTATTGGATTTATTAGATAGTTATGGTCTCAGTATGAAACTCCAGATAACTTGAAAACATATTTACAATACTTGAACTATAGCTGTGGTAAATGAGTTCATAATAAAACCAATAATAATTAGTAGAGGAATTAAGCAACAATGTCCTCTATTTGGATTTGCATTTGGATTAGTAATGAAGTAGATATTGAAGAATTCAGTATTATATGTAAAAATCTATAGAGAGAAATATTACCTAATCTTAACTTATCTCTCTTTTTATCACGTGCACATGATCTGAATATTGCAACAGTCTCAAAAACTGCATTGCGTCCTGACATTAATGAAGTCAAAGCAAGACTACAATGTGCAGGACTGTTCTTAAATAAACAAAAAAAGTAAAAGGTATGATGTGCCATCTGTTATTCTGCCTATATGTTTTACAAAAATTGAATCACAAATTTCAGAAATAAAGTTTGGAGATCAGTCTGTATATTTGAAACAATGGGATAATTTTATCACTAAGATGAACATTGTTGTACATATGTGGAAAGTATTCAAAATGTCTTTTTGTAAAAAAATATATATATGCTATATTCTTTAGTACTTTTCCAACTATGTTACCTTGGAAAAATATTTCCATTTCCAAAAGTTAAAGAAAAGGTCTTAATAGATATATTTTGAGTGCATAAGGATAAATAAATAAACCCCCTAAGACAGGAATTGTATATCTTAAAAAAATCTGTCAGCAAACTGGCTTTGATAAACTCTTTACTTTATCAGGCATCTCATATTTTGTACTGGATTTTGCAAAATTGAAATGTAAAGCTGCAAATTTTATTAGACAAATTGTATGAAGAAAACGTGCAGAAGTATGGGAAAGCATAATGACTAGAAATAAAAGAAAAATGCAAAAATCATGTAACACATGAGTATATTCACAAAATCTGAGAGTGGAAAATAGTTATCAGAGATGTATTACCACAGAGAAAGCTATGGTGTGAAAACATATGGATTCCTATTGGTATATAAAACCTTGGGAAGCTTTAGATAATCATATTAAAAATAATAAGAAGAAAGACAGAATAAAATGAAGAAGATGAAATAAAAGATTTTATTTAGTGTTTGTTGACAAGGAAAATATCAGTGAAGGTGCAAATGCAAAATAAAGTTAAATGTAAAGTCGTGGAAGACAAAAATATGTATTGTTTGCGAACTTGAAGAAACAATGGAACATACCTTGATATTGCATGAAAAATGTTCAGATACATTGATGAGATGTGGCAAAAATTATAAAATAGAAAATGTTTTTCCTGTTTCAATAAATATGAAAATATGTGGAGATTATGGAAAGTATGATAAAGTAGACAGAGATTGTTAAAATAATGCCTTTATAGCTGCAGTATGGGTTCTTTGGTTAACCAGGTGTGAAAATTTGCTTTATAACAAGATTTGGGATTGTGAATTAATTTTCAGTAAGTTATAGTGATGAGTGCGGCTCAAAGAGTGGGGAAATGATTTATGATACTATGTGTATTAATTCCATTTATCTATTGCATTACACATTTTGTAACAGTTATGTTGCATCTAAGCATTTGCTTGTGATTTGTACTGTGGTATATAATAATTTTTAATTTGTTCTTTTAATTTGTGTATAACTACTCTTATTATTTATGCAAAACAAAGTTTCCATACTTGTTTCATTAAATGTCATGGGATCATTTACGTCCACCTGAGCAGCAGCAACTCATATAGTTGGGACCTTGGTTAAACATTTCTTCCAAAAGAATGGAACACTCAGGAGTGCATGAACTCCTAATGCTGCACTTGTAATGTCAGCAATTTGAAGACTAATCCAATCACCTGGAAGGGAAATAGAACCCACAGCTTTCTGATCATCCAGCACCAAAAGCAAGTGTGCTACTTTGTTGAGCGATTGACATATACAGTTTATTCCATTTTTTGTCTCTCTCATTTTCAATGTTATCCTTTTTTTGACCATAAGATAATCATCTCCTATTCCACCAAACTTCTCAGCAGATCTTAATAGCCAAAGTAACATTATAAATCCCCAGTATATTTCTTCAACAAAACACTTGGCTAATATTCTTCCAATGTCACTATCAAATCAATCTCCACAAGAGACCATCCTTGCACCTACTCTGATGTTTCATTTTATTTATTTTATTTTACATTTGTTAACCGGGAAATTCCAACTGGACCAGGTCCATTTTCAGCAGAGGTTGAGGGAGAAAAGCTCCAGCATCAAGTTATACAAATAAAGTACATCCAGCATAATACACAAAACAGGTTGCATCATGTATGCTGAGCATAGTAATATAACAAGAAATTAATAAAAACACTCCAGGTAAAAGAAGATATAGAACATAGGTAAAAGACAATGTCAGTTACGGTACATCCAGCATAATACACAAACAGGTTTTATCATATATGCTGAGCATAGTAATATAGCAAGAAATTAATAAGACACTCCAGGTAAAAGAAAATATAGAACATGGGTAAAAAGATAATGTCAGTTATACATTGGTAAGAGAAGAAAATTTATCAAGTAAGATTCTATAGTTAAAAGTACCCTTTCAGATGACTTGTTTTCTCTTTTTTCAGTTTTCTCTATTATTGGTATGGAAACAACCAATGGAAATTCAATTGAAGTCCCATTTGCTCATGTTGGTAATAGGTTAGGTGGATGTTAAAGATCCTGCAGCATATCTGATAAACAACAGGTGAATTGTACTGATTCTCTGCCAAAATTATCCCCAGTCTATATAAATATCAGTTTTGGTGTCTTCAGATAATACGCCACAGTGGGACTAACAAGGTTAACAGGAGTAAACAAGACAAATACTTAAGTATTACACTGCTAGATAGCTGATCACCTTTTTCTTAAGTATCTGATCCTACCAGCATTCACAGCTGCAAGCATAGCTTAATGGCCACAATTGGATATCTAAGTGATAGCACTGTCCCCATCTTTGGAATGTCCCATTATCATACCACTATGGAAGTGTGGAGATATATGCACTCATAATAATTTCCATTCAATTTTCTTTATTCTCTAATATAAACATTCCAGTATTGATTGTTCACTTACAGATATCCAGTTACCTATGACAGTATTGTCTGCAAACTGATATGTAACATGGCTTCCATAAAATATATAGCATCAAGTCTGCTATAGTAAAGCTGACAGGTGATCACTGGACCATCTTTCTAGATAATTTTTAATTTTGATTTGATAAATCACAGTCTAGTGCTTTCCAGATGTTGAATGACTGTGCTTTGCTCTGAAGTGATTGACCTTTATCACAGTGGTTGAAAATGATTCAGACACTACCTTTATGTATATACTTGGCTTCAAAACTACATTCAGTGTAAAAATATTTGTATATGCTCATTGCTCAGCATATCACTACAAAGAGTTTCACCTTAAAAATGCCTCAAGTGCAGGCTGACTACACATCCCAGAATCCATTGCAGACGATATCGAAAGAAGCAGGGTAAAGCACTATTAGGATTCTAAGACATTCACTGACTAGTAGTTCACATAAATTCTGAAATGTTGTTTTGTCAGAACTATTCTCCTAAACAAAACTAGTTCTTTGTGAGAGGACCCTAATTAAAATATGCAAAACAGTCCTAAAAATTACCTGCTCAGATAAGAAAGACTTAAACATGCATTGCAGACTATTGAATCTGGTGTCATATGCAAAAAAAAAAAAAAAAGATAGGTGCTGAATGGATCTTTTGTAAACATTTACACTGATACCATCTTATACAAGAACATTTTTTCTGTTGCCACTTAACAGAAATCTTTTATAACTAGGACTCAGTGTGATTTGTGGAGTTAGTCGAAGTTTTGCAAGTAACTTCATTGGTAACCTCATGAGGATATTATTGCATTGCACCCTTAATGCCTTTGGATTTTGAACTCTTTTATCTGTAGAGCATCAGTTTTAGCAATTCATCCCCTTTCAGTGTTATTATCTTTCTTCAACTTTTGCCGAGTTTGGAGCAAAAGCTAATGTTTAGCTAATATTGAATACTGGAAGGTTGCCTTAATTAATGTAATAAAACTGACTATACAAAGGTTGTCAAAACAATTCTTATGCATTATCTTTATAAAAGGAAAATGTGTAAAGGTCAGTTACATTTAATCTGCTTAATGTTAAACCAACAATTCTGGCACTTAAAGGCCCTGCTCACAAGAACTTAATATATAATAATTGGCATCTTTGTTTATTCTGATTTTTTTTTTCTACAATTAAAAACTAGTCTCAGTATGCGGCGCTAGCATATAGAGAAAAATAAAATGAAAAGCTCCAAAGTGACTTTGGTAAACAGAACATGCTGTACATTTAGCATTCTTTGCATCAAGCATGACAAGTTGTATTCGTAAATTTAGCCCCCCACAAGTCAGTGACTGGTCTGATACCTATTCAAGGAATGCGTGTCACTTTAAGCAGTTAAGGTATACAGAGAGTGTGTGTGCTGGATATAATGCCATTATCTGAGGATGGGTCATAGATTAAAGAAGTGTTGAAACAGCACATGGCATGCTTCCATTGGGACAGAAAGAAAAGGACCCAGATTAACTCCATAGATATTAAAGGCCATATCTTTATTGAGGTGTCTCAAGCTCAGATATGCTGCAAAATAGATGTTTACTGTAGTAATCAGTTACTGAATAAAGTGGGCGGCAAGGCAAGTGGCAGTACAATTGATTTCCGAATGAATGGTCAAATCTATGAGCCAAAGAATGTTTAACTGTATACCCAATGAAGACACAAGTTGCTTATGCTATCCCCAAAGATAAATGTGGCAACCTCCTGTAGCAACAACATAACATAATAACATGTTGGGGGAAGCCTGATTAAACTAGATGCAATAGAAGTAGAACATGAGATGACCCAGCCATATATGACACAGAATGGTGCAGTATGAACATGCTGCTTCTATTTATAAACAGCAACAATGAAGTTAAATGCTGAGATATAATCTAACTAGCACACATACAGGGGTAGTGCACTGTACACAGTTAAGTTAATCAAAAGTTACAGCCTATAATAGCTGACTTAATTGCACAGATGAATGACACCCTAACAGCAGCCCAAACCAGTGGCAGACAGATTATAATGGCCACGAAACTGAATCTACGTTTGCAAACAGTATGAAAAGCACTGAGCAAAAATTATATATTTCATTCTAGAAAATCTATTTTTGATAGTCTTTAATATACTATTAAAAACAAGGAAATGCAGGACATTCCACACTGAGTGCACCTAGCACTTTTTCTTTATCCATACTCTGAAACTACAGAGAGTAAAGATCACAGTGTATTCACATAATATTTACAGGAACTTATAATAAACAGTTTTGACTCCTCTAGAGAAGCTACATGTTTTTATTTTTTTATTTTTTACTATTTATGCACACCATCTGCAGAAAATCAGCCTCTTAGCAAGAAATGAGTTTTGCAGGCTCACATGGAAATCCCAGTGCATATAGCTTCTGGTCATTCAAGGTGAAAAATGTCAAAGGGCCTAGTACAAATACTGTTAAAAAGGAACAATCAGCTACAGAATTTATTATTTAATATTGCCTTTCTGGCCTGTGTGAAAGATAGTTCCCTGTTTTTCACAATGTTAACAGTGAATGGCAGAACATGACAAAGCAACACACAGATCACAGCTATCGGTGTCTAATTTTTATTTACTATTATTATACTGTGAGTAAAAAACTGGGTCTGGTTTACTGCATATTTTATTATTTTTACAAATGTATCTCCATTTACCCAGGAAATATACCGACCACATTAATAAGAAGTCAGTTTTTTATCAGGATATTGAGAAACCAATAATTGTATACATTTTTATTAATGGAAACTAGACATGTTTGCTGTTAATGGATTAGTGCTCTGCAGAAATGCAGACCCAGGTAACTGCAGTACACATCAACAATACTGTACTTGACAGAGTATGGGAACAAACCCATACAGCGTTTGTACTTAGTAAACAGTAAATTGGTGCAGTTTAGCTGATGACAATGTGGAAACTTCTGTAGTTCCCATTAGCCCTTCAGCTAGTAGCACAAGGTGATCAGACCTTTAGGGTGATGCCAGTTATATATTATCAGCTTGTTTCTGCAGCTTGATCGTGACTTATGAGTAACTACTGTCTTTGTTGAGACGCATTAGGCTTATGACAGTCAGACTGAAATAATTAGCATTTGATTCTGAAATCAGAATAATAAAGGAGATTGCAGTCAATGGTGAACTGTTTTATTTTCTTTTGTGGCTTTACAGAAAAATGTATTCTGTGTGCCAGTGAGCTTTGCTTGGCACATAACAATGAAAAGAACATGGTGGTATTTTATTTTGGTCTGTAAGCAGCACTCAGAGCTGATAAGGGGATGTGTTTATTAGGGGGAGGGGGTTGGTGAACCATAAGTTAGACATTCCTGCCTGAGGAACTCCTGTTCATGTGGTATTTTGACTGGTTGTTTTGATTGTAATAATTAATACCTGTGGAGATAGCAAAATTAAAAAGGGAGTAGGTCACAATGCAGTAAATATTTTAACATTTGTAGCTTTAATTGCATAACTATCATCCGTGTTTGTTATATTACTAGAATAATTCTCCATTACACATGATTTCTTGAAATGTTAAAATAACTTTGTATTTAGAGCTTTCCTACATTCCAGTTATTCCTTTTTAAGAAGCTTTTAATGAGGATGGCTCTAGGGTGTAACACATACCAGTACAAGGAAATATTATGCAGCAACTGTGACTTCCTAACCATCAGATGCAGCCATTACACTGCACTAGTTTTGCATGGTACTGTTCAAATTGTATCACACTGATAGCTTTCCAACAACTAGAGCTCAAAGTACGAGATCTATACATTTCTTCTTTGTTTATTTTTATTTGAATAACTTCCTCTTTGTCTCCTCCCATTATGCTTTACTCTTTAGCTTTCTGCTCAAGTCATGAGAGTCTTCCCTCCAAGCATGTTTAGTCACTAGATGGCCATCAATAAAAAGTTTAGTTAGTGTCCTCAGCTTCCCCACAAACAGCTGTAGACTACCCCAAATGTAATAAAGGTGGGTACTTGCATTAATTTATTAAGAAATTATGGGATATGCCATCAATGCATGAGCAGATTCCCCTCCTGTATTCTAAGGATGATACTGCCATTAGGTGATAGCAAAGTACAGAAATATCTTTGCCTACAATACAGTTACCTTTGAGGGATATGTTTGTATTACTGAACAGTAAACCTAATGACAGAGCAAACAAGAACATCCTTCTCAGTCTGTGATACCTGTCAAATCTTAGCTCAAAACCTGAATAATGTGAAACACCAGTTCCTTTGTTTGCACTGACACAATTTTACAGGATTATGAAGTACTGTGTATGCTGTTCTCAGATCATTATGATTATTATTATAGGGTGTGCTGTGAAGGTAACCTTAATATTTACCCATTTCACTACACAGCACATGCCCTAGAGTGATTCACCTTTTCTCATCTGTTCTCCTAGAAAACACAGTTGTTTCATATAAGTGTATAACTGTTGTACCTTGTTATAGTTTCTAAATTAACCATCATCACACAGTGGCTAGCTGTCTACAAATGCTACAAATCAGTAATCAAAGCACCAATTTTTAAAACAAAATAGGCTTGTTGTTTCTTTTTCTTATCAGTTTTACTGTACATATTTTTTTATTTGTCTGTTTATTTACTTATAGTTTGTTGAGAAGCTAAAGACTGAGATGAGGGTTTTTAAGCTATGGGAGTATAAACCAAAAGAGAAGATGAGCAGTTTATTTATAATTGGTTGAATAGCTAATGATTTAGATAGATTATTTTAAACTATGATGTGATTATACATCAAAAGAAATGACAAAGTAGTTTATGGTCAGGGCAAGATATTACAACAGAGTTGAAGACACTGTCATATGTTGCCAATTTTTAAAGAAAAAACATAAAAATAAAGTATGTCATTTAGTACAGTAGTGAAGAAACACAAAATTGTGGTGTGGTCATTTGTGGACTACATTGAAATCTGTAAGACTTTTGGTCCTTTTACTGTCAATATAAGGTAGAAATAAAAACAGGTGGACAAATTTAAGCATACCTAGTGCATCTAGATAGAACATGAAAGGTGAGGAAGCCATATTCGTCCATTAATTTCCATTTTTAAGATCAAGTGCTTTGGTCAGTATGCTGATGGTACAGGAACATGTGCAAACTGCTGTGCACTCTACTGCAAGGAGTCACCCTGCTAAGCATTATCAGTGACTTGTTAGGCTTGAAGTCTTATCAACAAGTTACTGACAGGTACAATATGGACATAGAGCAGGTTCTGAGGGTTGTGACATTGATGCAGCACACATATAAGTCCATACTTGCATCTGGGACATTTCATTTCCACAAAGATGATACAGAAAGGATATCCCAGACCCCACCCCACACATCTTAGACAAATTTCTATCTGCCACAAACCATGAGGCAAGGAAACACATAAAGTCACCATCAATTTTAACTTAATTCCATATAACCTTAGATGTATCCATCTGTCTATTTATGTCTATCTATCTATCTATCTATCTATCTATCTATCTATCTATCTATCTATCTACTATCTATCTATCCATTGTTTGTCACACAATATATCCATATCTTTGCCACACTCATTTCCTTTTGCCATCTTCCTGTCTGTCCCAAATCTTCATCAGATTGTCTTCTACTTTTCTGCATATGTGTCCAAACAAACATACTCTACTCTCTACTTTGATGCCCTCATTTCTTCATCCATCCTACAGTGTGCATTCTACCACCCATGTCAGGCACTTCATCTTAATCACCTTTAGCTCCCTCAACTCCTCTGCCTTTACTGCCCAGGTTTCTGTACCACACAACAGCACTGGTCGCACCACTGTCTTGTACACTTTACTTTTCAGCTTCTTTTGCAGTCTTCTATCATTCACTACACCTGACACTCTGTGCCAGCTGGCTGCAGCCCTACTGATTCTAGCTTTGACCTCTTTATTCAGGCTCCCCTTCTCCTCCAACACCCCTCCCAGGTACTTGAAGCTATTATGCTGTTCCACTATTTTCCCTTCTATCTTAATTTTCAGCTTCTTCTGACTTCCCCCATTTGCTACCATTACAACTGTCTCTTCTGTACTCAGTTTCACCCCACATGCCTTCAGTTTTGCATTCCAGTCCCCTATGCTTTGCAGACATTGTTGCTCAGAGTCTACCTGTAATCCCACATTGTTTGCATACAATAACTTTATTGATCTGTCCCCTCCAACCTGTTTGCTGATGTAGTCCATCACTAGTATGAACAGCAGTAGGCTCAGAACTGAGCCCTGATACACACCCATTCCCACTGGGAACCTCTCTGTGAGACCAAGCACTGTTTGTATTTGAATTATTGGGTGCTTGTACATAGCCTGCACTAATTCTACCAGTGCTTCTTGGACTTAAAGCTACTGCAGGACTGCCCAACTCAGCTTTCCTGGGACTTTCTCATAGGATTGCCCCATTGGACTTTTTCCTCATCTCTAGCTTCTTCTCAAATATCTGCCTCACTGCAAGCATTGGGTTGGTTGTGTTGCATCCTGATTTGAATATGAAATGCTCAAATCACATCTTATTTTCCACTACTCTGCGTAGTCATTTATCAATCACACTTTCAAGAACTTTCATGTAATGTGACAGGAGTTTGACACCTCTGATCTGCCCACTGTGGATGTCCACTTTGTGCTTGTACACACTGGCACTAGTTTGCTTATTCTCCAGTCATTTGGGATACATCTTTCTCTACATATTGTTATGAGCAGCTTCAGAAGCCATTTTTTTCTTATCTCACCCACATCTTGATCATATTTGCTGTAACCTTATCTAAGCTTGCTACTTTCCATGACTTCATTTTCCTTAGTGCTGTTCTTAGTTCTTTTAGGGTGGGCTCCTCCTCCTCTTCTTTCATCATAGGCCTTATCTCAGGCAGTACAGCTTCTGTGGAGTTTTCTTCACTCAGAAGCTTCTGAAAATACTCATTCCATCTGCCATTCATTGCCTGTCAGCTGGTGAGTTGTTTGTTATTGGCATTTCTTGTGAAGGGTGTCTAACTATCTGCCTTATCTTTCATCTTTGGTTTGTATGCTTTATTTATTTTTATTTATTTATCATTTGTTAACTGGGATAGTCCGACTTGGAATGAAGCCAATTTTCAGCGGAAGCCCAGGGAGAAATGCTCCAGATGCATGTCTTTGTAAGCTGTGGACTTTCTGGTACCAGGGATGAAATATTAAAATGTATTTTTTTTCTATACAAACAAGGAATATTTTAATTTGTTATTTTTTATTGGTAATTAGTCAGCCATTTCTATTTAATTTCACTGTTTATACAGTTATGTTTATTGTAGGTTATTGGGTCTTATCTAGATAACATGATAATATTTGGATGAAAAATCTATTGAATTTTCTCTCCAGTCTAACATGGGTTCCGTTTCTTGGCCCTGCTGGGTAAGATGGTGAGTGGATGTGAGGGGAAACTTAATTTCAATTAAAGGAGCAGTATCAGAAAGAGTGAAAGACTGAAGTTCAGAACAGGTACACAACATTTCGGGATAAGGATTTAAGGATTAGCATCTTGCCAGAAAAAGGACCAAAGTAATTCAGGTACCTTACAATGTCACTAAATTAAAAACATTTGGGTTCTTTTTCCTGCAGTTTTTACTGAAGTATTTTTATTCCTCCTCCAAGTTGTCTCATATTTTTCTGTTGTTTCAGTCTGTGATGGAGATGTACTCATAATAAAACTGGTCTCTGGTGACAGATTTTTGTGACTGTGCTAAACTAATAGAACTAAAATCTGAATTACAAATGATTATTGATAAGATATGCACAAACCTGTTTATGTTAAATCCTTTTTCACTTTTAATAGGCTTTGATAACTCAATAGACTTTCCTGAAGTACGGTTGCAATTTCTTGCAATTATTAATGATTTTAAGTAAGAAGTGGTGACCAAGTCTTAGAAGAGGAAGGGGTCTGTCCCCATCATGAATCTATGGAACCTTATAGCTGAAATCAAAGGCCTTGAACTGCATATAGTTGCAGCTAAGGCTAGAACAAAATCGATTAGCAAACGGGCAACATGGACCAAAGATTTGCAGAAGTGCAGTATCCAGCATAGACATTCAACTACTACAGAAAGAAGGTGAAGCTGATATTGCATTCATTTCTTTGTCAGCCCTGCTGTAATACTGTTATATTTGTATGCTGTTTATTAAATCTAATAAAAATACAATTTTACAAGTTAGAAAGTAAACTTGAAATTTGAACACTTATGAATATTTTGCATGTTCTTAATCTATTTCCATTCCAAGTCTGCAAATGACATGACAACTTTTACACATTTTAAAAGAAATAATTCTGAACCCTTTCTGTGTTGCTTTTTTGATATATGTGTTTCTTTGTAAATGAACTCTGGTTGTAGCACTAGCTATGTTTTAATACTTTCAACATAAATATTAACACATCATATTCACAGGAATATGACATGAACAAGTGCTTTTAAAGGCCTTTATGATAAGATTATTGTATATAATAACTATGCAGTTCCTTTACAGTCTTGTACAAAATCATTTTTGTACAGTTTTGAAAATAACAGTTCATGTATTTATGAGACAGTGAGAATAAATGTGTATATTTTAGAGATGGATCAAATGATGAAACCTCATAATGTCATGGGTATTAGCTGAATAATGCAAGAAATAAAACAAGAGAAAAGCTGCTTTGAGGGCTTCACAGAGCATAGTGGTGGTGCTGCGGTAGTGTTGTCGCCTCACAGTAAGACGTTGTCCTGTTTGATTCTCAACTAAAGCGTCTTCTGTGTGGAGACATGTGTGAATGGGCGTACCTTCATTGAAGATTGTGCATCAGGGCTGGCAACTCGGTACATAAAAATCTACTGCCAATCATTAGCGGACTGGAGTTCTGCTGTGGCGACCCCTAACCGGGAAAAGCCGAAAGGTACAACAACAACAACAACAACAGAGCATAGCAGAAGCAAACATTTTCATAGGATGGGTATGACTGAAGATAATGATGAGATAGACTACAATGCAACAGAGAAACAGATTGGATGACGATGAAGAAAGAAACAGGAGCCATGCTTTGTATCAGTTGTCAAAGGTACCAGTGACAAGCATCAACACCTGTCACAAGACCTTCTGCAAGCATGTTAGTGAGAAAATAAGGGAGAAATCTGATGTAACCTCACTGAATGTCAGAAAAACAAGTAGAAAGAAAGCCTAAGGAAGTAAGATGTATGCGTGAGAATACCTTGCATCCATATATACCAGGGAGAGGTAGAGAAATATCCCATATCAGCTGCACAATGGAAATTGGCAGACAGACTCACAAGGGTGCAGACTCTAAGCCTTTATGACCTACTGAGACTATATCTATTCATGGTAATGTTTTAGTAACAGATGACCATTGTCAGGCATGTTGACACCACCCTCACTGGACTGAATAAAAATAAGATGACAGCTGCTATTCTGGAGTCATGATCCAGGGTTTAAAAAAAGTTTTTAGATCCCTTCATCCTGACAAAATTTATTATGAAAAAAACATAAAACAGAGGTCCAAACCCACAGATGGTAGCAAATTACTTTATTCACAGGCAGGATAAGCATTTTCGTGTTGTGTACAAGACTTCATCAGATGCCTCCATATTACATTTCTAACTATTTATACCTTGTTCCATTAAGTCTAATTAAAATGTAAAGAGACACAATGCCTTATACTAGAATTCATACATAGCCACTTGCATAGTTAATATAATATGCTGAAAATGCTTTAAAATAGACTTTCATAACAGTATGGTGGTAAAAAGTAGTAATACATACAACATATACTTTTTAAATTAGTTAAATTTGTGTAGCTTTAGCCAATAAAACCAGCTTAATAGTAATATACTCATTTAAGCCTGGAAAAATATTGGCTTTTAACTTAAGCTGCCATTTTAACTCCTTATTCAACAATACATTTTTAGCATCTCCCCCTCTAGGATTCATTTTCACCATATCTATGATGCCAAATTTAAAACCATTAAAGGAAGAACAGTGAATGGAATGCTTATATAGTGCCCTAACCTCTTTTTTAATCCTAATATCATGAACATGTTCGTACATTCTATCCTTGAGAGCCCTCTCCGTTTTCCTATGTAGAATGCAGGACATTTTACACATATAGCTAGATACACTGTCATTTTTGTGTTGCAATTCCCTTTACAAAACCAAACTCTAATATTCATACCATTTTGTAATCATATACTGTCTTCCTTGATGATACAAGAACACTGCTTACAATTGCCACATGGAGTAGTTGCCTTTTTAATTAAAAATGTTGGCTCTTCCATTTGTTCAAATGTTCTTTTAAAATTCATACCAGTCCTATATGAAAAAACAGGTTCACATCCCACCACATCATATAACTCTTTATTTGCTTTAAGCATACTCCAATTAGCCTTTATAATATCTGTGAAGGTCCCTGTAAACCCATTAAATTCGGTTACACATGCTTTTTGAAATTTTCTATCCTCCTTGACCTTGACTATCTCATCCATAGGTTTTCCTAAAAGAGGTTTGTATCTAATACCCCACCCTCTATATACTTCATTCAAAACCCCTTGCACCATCTCTCTTGGATAGCCCCTCTCCATAAACATTTCACCCAGGAAATTCAATCCCCTGTCCAATTCTTCTTTATTTGAGGTCATCCTTGCAATACGTACTGCTTGCCCCTTTACAAGACTTTTTTTCTGGAACATGGGGTGATGACTGGTGTAATGCAAAAAACTATTACACCAAGTGTCTTTTCTATAAATTCTGGACTTGAATCCTTCTTTAGTTAGAAAAATAGTGGTGTCAAGATAGTTTATACTTGATTTATCCCATACATAGGTGAATTTGAAATAGGTGGTGCATTCATTTAAATATTGCATAAAGGAGTCTACTGTTTCTTTACTCCCATCCCATAGAACAAATATATCATCCAAGAATCTCATGTATAGGTATATATTGTTACTATAAGGACTATTAAATATATAACAACACTCCCATTCCAACATTACCAGGTTAGCATATATGGGGGCACAAGCTGCCCCCATAGCCACCCCACTAATTTGCTAGTAATATTCACATTGAAAACTGATATAATTATAATCAAGCACCACTTCCATCAGTTCAAGAACTAATTGAATTTGATCTTCAGACATTGTGGAATACTTGTATATGCTCTCACTAAAAATTTTGATGTCCCTCCTGTCTAGGAATACTAGTGAATAAATCCCTTACATCCGTAGTAAGGAAACTCAAATTTTCCTTCCAAACCTCCTGCATTAATTTACTTAGAAAATCCCATGAATCTTTAATTAAATGATTCATTTTGTATAAGACCTCCTTTGTCCATAAATCAACAAATACTGCCAAAGGGTGAGTTTTAGAATTTCTGGCAGAAACAATAGGTCTAAAATGGGGATTGCTAACACACTTATGTACCTTAGGTACCCCAAAAATATTTGGGATAAGAGAGTTGGGTTGCTTTAAAAAATAAGTTCTACCATCAATTCTATTTTCTAACAAGTATTCTTCTAACAATAAATCAATTCTACCATAAGCTATCATAATTTCGTTTTTAGAAACTGGGGAATAGGTGTTAGTATCAAGCAAAATATTAGTTATAGCATTGTTATACTCTTCTGTGCCATAAAGCACAATTCCGCCCCCTTTATCTGGCTTCATGACACGCAAGCCAGTTTGAATCTTTAAATCGTTTAGCAACATTTTTTCCATTTTGTTTAAATTAGAAGACTCCATATTATTCCTGTTATTATTATATGCTTCATAAATTTCTTCCGTAACATATTTCTCAGACGTCATAAGGACTGGGTGGAGAAGTGGATTAATTGTACTTTTTCTGTATAAACCTTTATAGAATTTTTCTTCCCCTTCCCTAGAATTTTTGTACAACATATCCAAATTCAACTTCCTAAGATAAAGCTTGAAATCAATCAGTGTGTTAGCTATATCACCATAGTTTGTTAATACAAATTTAAATCCTTTAGAAAAAAGGTTGAAATGTTCCTTTTTAAGGATGAGTGGGGTATAATTTAACATTTTAAATCCTTTGTATTCACATACTATACCATCAAAATCAGAAACATATGTTATTTCACTTTCTTCCTCACTTTTTTCCAACCCTGGTTTTCCCCCATGTGTATGTGATGGTATCCCAAATCTTAATTGTACCTGGTTTTGCTGGCCAATCTCTCTGACCTTCTCACTGCTAAAAAATGTTCATTGTGTTCAGAAAAAGAGTCCAATTCATCTAATCCCCTGGGTGGGGTATGGCCAAGTCTTTCATCCCTTACTTGTTCGTGAACCCTTTCATCTGTGAATGTACCCCCACTACCATTTTTGTTATTCTTATTAATATTGTAACTAAAATTCTTATAAGGCCCAGGATATGCTTTAAAATCAGCATACTGCTGTTTATCTCTGGCAATCTTTTTTTGTTTACTTAAAAATATAGCATCAATTCTCTTATTAACCCTATACAATACTTTCTTATATAATTGCTCATATTCAACAAATAAAAGATCTTTCAAAATATCACCATTCAATTTTTCCACTTGATTATTCAAAACAGTTAATGCCATGTCATTTTGTTTAATTAATTTACTAATAAGCCCCAACCCACATTCATTGAAAAAAGAATGAAATTCATTAATAATTTCTTCATTGTATACTATTCCAAAGGGGTATTTGAACATCCTAAGCCCATGTGGAACCACTTTAAGGTTAAGGCAATACTGCAAATACCTATTATCTATTTGCAAACATTTTAATTTAAACAATTTCTTTTCAAACATAAAAATCATGTCCTTCAGCGTTGGCAAATTGTCATCAACATCAAATGTATTCACATTAGCATTGCTACTTCTATTTAAGGCAGAATCAAATTCAAATTTTTTTATCATAACATCATTAAAAGACAATGGTTCAAAATTATTCGGCCTAGAACCGCCAGTATGTACAGTCTTATCACCGTTGCTGTTTTTATGATTTACAGTACCATTAAGATTTCTAAAACACCGACATGTGGTTTGCTCACAACTGTTTATCATTGCTCCATGACCTGGAGCCAACAACTCATTGGTTGAATGCATTTGTCCTATGTCTGACCTCACCGCTCATTGTACATTAATGCCAACAGTCTTACCCCCACCATAACTCAAAGACGAAGAGAGTCAAAGATGAAGAACAGTATGTATGGCCACCATACTGTTATGAAAGTCTATTTTAAAGCATGTTTTAAGCATTTTAAGCATATTATATTAACTATGCAAGTGGCTATGTATGAATTCTAGTATAAGGCATTGTGTGTCTTTAAATTTTAATTAGACTTAATGGAACAAGGTATAAATAGTTAGAAATGTAATATGGAGGCATCTGATGAAGTCTTGTACACAAGATGAAAGCGCTTATCCTGCTTGTGAATAAAGTAATTTGTTACCATATGTGGGTCTGGACCTCTGTTTTATGTTTTTTTGAGTTCCTACAATTACAGCAATTTTTTTGGTTTTGAAAATTTATTATGAAATCATTGATGTGGGGGTGAATGACCTTATGCACCCTACCCCGAGATACATGCAGAAGGATATGATTGAGCTTGCTATGCATATGTCTGAGGCAAGAAAGACACTGGTCTTGATAGAGTTTTGCCATCACCCATGATGATGCTGAGATTCAAATACAAAATAATTTGCTTTAATAATTAGATATATAGCTGATGTTAATCTATGGAGATTCAGTATGTGTCACCTAGGGATGAGATGGATGGCAACCCTTCCTGCATTGCAAGGGATGGTCGGCTACAAGGCATTCACATTCTGGCTAAAGTTTTTGTTGCCCCCAAAGTGCCTTTTTAAGACAGAAACAGAGACCATCTGATGGACATTCCAATCTAGTAAATTCTAATTTGGAACACATTAATGTGGCTCAACTCACTGTTAGGAGACTTAGCAAAAAATGCACAGACCTGATAGTCTCCTGCAACTTGAACAAATTCATATATGTAAAGTTACAGAAACATGGTTTCATAGGAATGAAAGCACTTCCTCTGTTCCATGGTATAGTGCCTATCGTGTTTTAGTCTTACTGGCAATTGTGGGGGAAATATCAGTATTTGTCAAGGACATCATCATCTCATGCCTGATTTCTTGGGACATCAAAACTGATAAATATGCATAAAATATGGAAACAGAAATACGTGCAAATAAAAGCTCTAGTTTTTAGTCTTGTGCAGTCATATTCTGCACTTCTATTTTACATTCCTACAACAGATCATACCCAAGTTCTACAGCTGCCTGGAATTCATGGAAAGCGGTAGCACGAGTTGTTGGTATCCAGTACTATAGAGAACTTTCCTCACCCTCACCCTGAGCTACGAAACATCATTCCTCTCTTTATTTTCACATGCCTCTAAGCAATGTGGTAAAGTTCCAAGTCACAGTTAAGTCAGTACCTACCAGCTTTTAACTGTGAGCCTCTAACAATAACCACTTGCTGTTTTCTCTGTAACACCATCTACCTCCATTGATATGCTATGTGAGGGAACAATAGACTTCCACATACATATAATACATTTCTGCCCAGCTGTCAAGTGAAGTATTAATATACAGTTATTTCTCTTTAGGTTTTATAGGGAAGCCACAAAGTACTAATCATTTTTTAGGTGGACAGGTAGTCTCCAAATAGCTTGCAGTATTTCTTGTATCCTCATCTAGTAGTGACAAAGCTCTTACAGGAGCAAAAGCTACAAACCCAGTTTCCTAGTTTCTCTTCCCTGCATTTCCAGCACAAGAATGCCATGTACATTTTACCTAGTCTGACTGGGATTAGGAAATACTATTGCTTCAATTTTTCTAAGTGAAAATATTCCACTAAGGATTATAAGAATAATTAAATGCTTGTAGCATTAGCTTCTGCCCTCCTCTTGTAAATTGGTGACTAGAACATTCTCCCAGGTTGCTAAAAATACCTCAGTCTAAGGGGAAATAATAATGTCACTAAGACTTAGTAAAATAAGACATCAGCTTTGTCATTCACCTCCCTGCTTTTTACTGCTGCTCTTAAGTTTCTAAACAGTTCCTCCCCACTTTATTGAAAAGTACCAAACGTATGTATTTGCAAATGGTTTTATAAGGATTGTCAAATTCTCCTCTTATTTTCTCAAACAACTTTATGGTATCCTTCCTAAAGAACTGACAGATGTAGGATAAACCTGTTTTAAGTTCCAAAATGCTAGGCAGCTTGAAATTTTTAATCTGTTCAGCCTTAGCATCACAAAAGTGACAAACAGTTATTAGGAATGTGCGTAAAATATTTCAGCCAGCCAGTCCTTTAGTGGTTGGGTGGTAAAGGTGCTGATGTGAAATGCTTAATGTTGTCCTGTTACATCATTTTTTTTAAATTCTTCTCAGGTAATGTGAAAAAAAATGCATTTAGTTCTTGGACTTTGATGCTTTACAGAGCTCAACACTTAAAGAATTTCCACATATACTAAAATCTCCTCTGATTCCAAACCATTCACTTCTCAGTCCAGCACTTGCTCAAAACTCATAGCAAGCACTAATAAACCTTAGCACTAGACCCCCCTATACCATAGAGAAAGACAATGCTCTCTATTCGGCCTTACCAGCCAATCAGTAAAAACAGTTCACTGTACCTATCCAGGCATGTCCAAAGAGCAGTTTCAGGTGTACTCTCTGGTCCAACTGGTGAATCTGGGCAATTTGTGGCAATGTTACAACTGCCTCATGTACACAGACAACCCTCTCCTCCTACCACCAAACACTAATACATGTGAGAAATGCAATTATACAGTCAAACTGGAGGCTAAGCTCTCTCAACCCAAGACTAGACCAGACAGTCAAGAGGAGAAGGGAATTACTTGCATCACACCACCAGTCTCACATAGATCTATGAAACCAGCACCAGCAAAAAACACACATAAATACACAAAAACATACTCAGAGGCTCTAAATAAAAATCTGCAAAAGCATCAGAGATCTCCAAAGCAGACATTCAAGCAACCTCCACCCCCCAACACAAACGATGAAACACAGACTTCACAAAAACAGTGTGCCACGCAATCACAGCCCTTAAGGCAAAATAACATACCCAACACACTAGTAATAGGTGACTCTATAGTCAGGCACACTAACGTCCCACTCACTAGGCTGAACAAGGAGAAGGAAATGGTTAGCTGCCTGTCAGGTGCCAGGATCCGCCACATAACACAAGCACTCAGGTCACTCCAGAACAAGTACAAATACGACTGTGTCATTGTCCATGTTGGTGTGAATGACCTGAGCGGTAACTCCTTGGACTACATGAAAAGAGACATGGAAGAGCTCTCTGATCACATAGCCCAGGCCGGTATGACCCTACCCCTGAGTGGCATCCTGCCTCACTGAGAATGGTACCACGGTATAAAGAAAAAGTTATCAATTTTAACAATTGGCTAAGCTTCTGGTGTCATTCAAAGGGGATCCAGTGTCTGTCAGCCTGGGATGACATGCTCGACAAACCACGCTGCTTCGCTAGAGACGGCTTGCACCTGTCACCCTTAGGCTTTCAAATACTGGCCAAGGCTCTTGCCACCCCCATAGTGCCTTTTCTAGGCAAGGCTCAAAAGACAAACCCACTGCCATAAATAGCACAAGTAACAAAAAACTGAGGGTAATGCTACTCAATGCCAGAAGTCTAAACCTCAAAATGCATGTACTCGAGGCACTCCTCAGTATAGAGAAAATCGATATATACGCAGTAACAGAAACCTGGTATAAGGCTCCAGAGAGCACCCCAGCACTACCAGGCCACAACTCATACCATACATTTTGGCCACAAAACCCGGACCGAAATACAAAAGGTGGGGACGTATCCATATTCATCAAGGATACCCACACCTCCAGGTTAGTGGCACAGCATGATGCATCAGAGATCCTCCATGTACAACTAACAATGAGCAAAACTGCAATTCAAATTGTAGCTTGCTACAGATCACCCACCATGTCCCAGGACTCCCACTCCACATTTCTGGAACACTGGGAAACATAAAGGTCCTACCAAATACCCTGATATTGGGTGATTTCAATTACACAAACATTACCTGGGAGAACTACTCAAGTACTAACTCCCTTGCCCAACATTTCCTAGAATTTACAAACTCAAATGCCCTTGATCAACTGGTCAACACCCCCACCAGAGGTGACAACATATTGGACCTGGTCATCACCAACGTGGTCAACCGGTGTTCCACACTGGAGGTCAACCCCTCGCTGGTTAGATCTGACCATAAACTAATCACTCTGGATATCCACATTCCGCCCCCACCCCCGGTCAAAGAAACCACTGTGAAAAACTTTTCAAAAGCAAACTTTACATTTCTTAAGACCGAGGTGGAAAATTTCAAAGCCCCCATGCTAAAGGATAACACTGCCCAAGCTGTAAAATCCTTTATTAATGCACTCTATGGGCACCTACAAGAATGCATGGATCGTGCTATCCCAAGCAAAACCAAGACGCACTCCTCCAAGAAAAGGAAACCAGTCTGGTGGTCTACTGCCATAAACAAGCAATACAGTAGAAGGAGGAAACTGGTACAGAAAATAGTAAAATCCCAAGAAGGGAAGACATCCCTGATCAGTATCAGCAAGAAACTACAATCCCTCATAAAATCATACAAGGCGAGCTTCAAAAGAAAAATTGCCATGGACTCCAAAGAAAACCATAAGGCATTCTTTAGCTATGTCAAAAATCTAATTGGCAATTCTGAGATCTGCTCGGAGTTAGTGCAGAATGGCACAAAATACACTGAACCCAACCGATATCGCCAACATCCTGGCAGACAGGTTCAGTGCAAACTTCACCCCACTCTCACCCCCAAAAGGGCCCATAACCATACCAGAAGAATGTAGTGCCCCTGAAATCACAGACACTCAGGTTAAAACAGCTCTCTCCAAAGCCAGAAACACAGCATCAATGGGACCGGACAGTGTCTTAGGCTGTGTCCTACATGAGCTCAAAGATGAACTAACCCCTCACCTAAACACACTGTTCAAATTCAGCCTCTCCACAGGCTACATGCACATAGAATGGTGCACAGCAATGGTTATTCCGCTCCACAAAGGTGGAGCCACAACAGACCCCAGGAACTATCACCCTATAAGCCTGGCTAGCTTGGTCTGCAAGGCTATGGAGTGCATCATCATGGATCTCATTAACAGAGACAATGGGAACCTCCAAACCCCGGACCCTACCCAGTTCGACTTTGTTAAGGGCAGATCATGCCTCCTAAACCTGATGGACTTCTTTGAGACAGTTACCAAGGCTATAGATGAGGGAAAGGTCATCCACACAGCCTACCTAGACCTCACAAAGGCCTTCGACACCATTCCCCATTCTGGTATTAAAGACAAGCTCACCAGCCTGAATATAAACCCCTATGTCACAAGAGGAGTTGGCAACTGGCTCATGGACAGAACCCACATGGTAAGAGTTGCAGGAGCTAGGTCTGACTCTAAACCAGTTACAAGTGGCATTCCCCGGGGCTCAGTCCTAGGACCCCTCCTGTTCGGCATATACTTCTCAGAGGTACAGGCAAGCACAGGAGGACTATGGCTGACCAAGTTTGCAGATGACTGCAAACTAGGGGCTATAATTGACTCTCTGGCTGACATTGACATCCTCCAAAAGGGTCTCACTGAGACAGATACCTGTCAAAACCATGGCCTCAAGCTAAATGCCAAAAAGTGCATAGTCGTCCCCTTTGGAAAAAACAAAGTACCCACAAACTACCACATAGGTGGTACCCCCTAAATATGGAAGACATAATAAGGGATCTGGGGACCCAAGTAGATAGTAATCTCTCCTTTGATAATCACATTGCCAAAGTGGTTAGAAAATCCTTCTATGTGGCCCACCTAATCACAAAAGGGTTTGCATCCAGATCAAAAGAGGTCATTGTGCCCCCCTAAGCATCAATCATCAGACCCATCACAGAATACAATGCCCCATTTGGGATGTACCTTACAAGACACCTGCAACAGCTGGAAAGACCACAGAAGTACCTCACCAAGAGGATCACTGGCCTAAAACAGATGCCCTGTGAAGCTCGACTGAAGAAACTCTAGCTTTACTCGGTTGCATACCTCCTACTCAGAGGTGATCTCTGAGTGATATACAAGACCATGTCCAACCCAGAATTGATGGACATGCTCCACCTAAAGAAAACCATATCCCCTCTAGCCACATGCTCTAGGGATCTAAACCTCGCCACAACAATAAATAGGACATGCTGGAGGGATAGATTCCTGTCCCAGAGACTTCCCATGCTCTGGAACAAGATTCCGATCTACATTAGGCAGAGCTCCTTGCTAACACTTTTCAAGACAAACCTTGACAAATGGATGGGAAACAGAAAGTATACCCCGGGGATTACTTCAATGACTCTGCTGGACAGAAGCACAGGGAACTAATCTAAGGGGGCAGCGAAAGCCAATACATTCCGGCTAGGCTTATAAATGCCTTCGGGCAGATAGCCTAGTACCTACCTATGAACCTATTCTATTTTCTTAAGAACTGGCACTATGGGTGTATCTTTTCACATCCCCTTACTGTTGACAATAATCCTGTACCTCACTACTTTTATAACAGCATCTCTATGTTAGGTCTAAGGGTAAAAGACAGATCCATATCCTTGCAAAAAATTGTCCAGACTTATGCTCTTATTCAGTCTTTACATTTATGCCTTTAAGCATACCTAACTGCTTTGCAAAATGTGTTTTGGATCTGTCAGTCATTATGACAAGTTCAAATTTGTTCCAGGTTTGTTGGTATGCTTAACTGCCTGCTATAGTTTTATTTTATTTTTTATTTATATTTTTGTTTGACAGCCAGTTTAGTTCAATCATCCTTATTCTCTAGCTGACAATTTTCAAATGCCTGCAGCTTCAACATTTGCATTTTGTCTTTATTTGTTCCAGTGCAATTACTTTTCATATTGGTGATACCATCAATAATATTTTCTTGTACAACATCTGGTTTATTATCTGAGATGCTGAAAATTCATTTACACACTTATATGTGGACATTTTAGATAAAGCAACTCCGTTGTTCATCTCCTTCTTAAGCTTCATTTTTGCATCTTCTGGAGTGATTCAAATAAGTAAGCGGTCTAGTCAACTCATAGTATATGAGATATAGCAGGTAAATTTCCTCATTTTTCTTTTGTTAGATCCCTTGTTTCCAGCTATTTACAATTATATACATATGACATGATTCATGCCGCCATGCACTCCATGTTCACAATTCACATTTTTTTTCTGCTACTATCCCAGTTGAACATTCTTTCACTTTCTTTCAACTTGACCCTTTTATGACACTTTCTAGATCTTTGTGTGACAAATCTAAAATTCCAAAAACCAGCATGCTTAATTGAGAAATTAATAGACAGTGTACTAACACATATTTTGCCACATCTTTCTGTAACACTAGGGTTTATTGCTTGATATTTCAGTTGGTACTGCTATGATTACTGACTGCCCAGGTATCAAAACTTCCTTTAAAAGCAAACGCTTTTGCAGAGTTTCGTAATATATGCCAAAAAAATCTGTCCTTTATTGCACCTATTAATCTTTCTCCAAAATTGCAGTTTTAAGTTAGTGCTCATAGCTTTGCCTTGTATTCCAATTTGCTATTATGCCCAGTTTGGTTATTCTTTTATATATATGTATAGTCCCCACTCAGGAATTATTGATAAACTCATCAAACTAGGCATCAACCCCTATATCACTAGGTGGGTTGCAAACTAGCTCACAGATAGAACCCACAGTGTAAAAGTAGTGGACTCCAAGTCAGACTGCCTACCAGTCGTGAGTGGAGTCCCACAGGGACTGGTCCTGGGTCCTCTCCTGTTTGGCATCTACTTCTCAGAAGTCCAGGCCGACATGAAGGGACCAAGTTCACAGACGACTGCAAGCTGGGAGCCATTATTAACTCCCCAAGCAACGTAGTAGACATCCTACAGAAAGACCTCACTGAGACCTATGACTGGTGTCAAAACCATGGCCTTAATCTTAATGCCAAAAAATGCATCATCCCTGTCTCTGTGCTTGATCTCTTATAGACTCCTCCATGATGAGCTGTGTCTAGCCTTTGGAGCCATGAAAGATCTACCCATTTTGACCTCTTGTTCTTTCAGTGGTGCAGCGGTTAGCAGTGTTGCCTCACAGCAAGAGGTTCTTTGGTTTGATTCTTGGCTAGAGCACCTTCTGTGTGGAGTCTGCATTTCATCCCTGTGGTTGTGTTAACTTTAAAGACATCTAGGTAGGTAAGTAAGTGTGTGTGTGCCTTCTGTGAAGGTTGGGTGCTGGAATGGCAACCCGACAATGTAAAAATCAATTGCAGACCAGTGATCTGCTGTGGCGACCCCTAACTGGGAAAAGCCAAAATACTTTTTTTTATTCTTTCACTGACCAAATGGTACTTCAAATATTCAGTTAAAGAAACTAAGCCTTCATGTACAAATAACAAGGCACATCAATGTGATAGATTAATTTTCCAACATATCCCTCACCTTTGGAACAAACTTCCATTACAAGTAAAGCAGAGTAGCACTAAAGCAGAGTAACACCCTTGCCACCTTCAAGGTAAACCTAGACAATTAGATGGACAGTCTCACCATCTCCCTCTTTTACCTTGTCTTGCCCTTTTTGAAACTGGGGGGAACTTTTGAAAAGCTTTTTTTTTTGTTTGTTTTTGTCTAAGCTTGTAATCAAATGCAAACTGATTACCTAGTGTGTACTTTTGAACCTATGAACACTAACGTGTGGTATCACTTTGATCACACATACTTTTCAGACAAATGCCTACGTTACGCTTTCTTCATTTTTTTTTCATTTCCATGAACCCCTGTTCTGTTTTAGCAGCTGCTTCTGAGCTTCTAAAACACTTTTAGGATAGCCCAGCTGCAAGTGTCTTGGACATTTCAGATGCCAGAAGAAGGTGAGTTTGTTGAACAGCTGAATCATTGGTAATTTAAATGGTGGTATAAATGAGTTATTTTCTCAGTACTCTTGTCAAGCAACACATAACTGTTAAAAAGCCAAGCACTTTACTCCAGCCTGAGTCACTGGCAAAGACTGAGCAGGAAAGTGAAATATGTCTGGGGGAAAATCACAAGGTCACTGTCAAGCATAGTCTTTTACTTGTCCAGTATCAAGTCTGTCCACCTTACTTAGGTATTAACAGCATTTGAACAACTGCTAGAGACACACACTCTGTTTTAGTATATGGATGGTAAATTGTATAATGCTGGGCATTCAGATTATATGGCATTTAAGGATTTATACTGACAAGTGGAAACTGTAGGCAGCCATTGTGCTAAGCAGCATACTAGAAGGAAGTAGTAGTTGATTAAAGAAACAGAATAGACATCCACAATCACCCAAGATTGTGCTAGACAGTCAAGAGGAGAAGGGACTATATGAAAAGAGACATGGAAGAGGTCTCGATCATCAAACCACCACAGTAACAGGTACAAGCATGCAAAATCTGAAGTTAATGCTACAGAACATCGATCCTGTGTGCAGTAATGAGACCTGGTTCAAGGCTCCAGAGAGCACCCAGGACCACTAAAGGTGAAGGGAGGGTGGTCAATATTCACCATACACACCACACCCACCAGGCTAGTGCACCACACAACACACCTGCCTCTGATCAGGTAAAACTAACTAACACTAGGTAAGACTGCAGTCCAAAATTGTACAGATTCCCCACCACCCCCCCCCAAGATTCTACACCTTTCTTCTAAACATACTGAAAAAAAAGATAGAAGAACCAAGCACCCTAATACTGGGTGATTTCCAATATCTAGACCTGGTCATTACCAACATGGGAAAGCGATGCTCCACACCTATGATCACCCAATCACGCCTGACCATAAATCAATCACCCATCCACACACACACCTCCCTCCACCCCCAGTAAAGAAACCTAAAAAAAGACTCTCAAAAGCCAACTTCATGCTGCCAAGTCAGTCAGAAAAGCTTCATCATGACACCATGCAGATGGGGAGCTGAAAGTTCAACTGCTGAATCCTACACTAAGGCACATAAAAAACTTTACAACAAAAAGGAAGAAACTATTGCAGAAAAGAGGAAAATCCCAGGATGCAAAAAGCTAAAGCATCAGCATGAGATGAGACAGACATCCAGGCTGTGCTTACTATGAACTACAATATGAACTGCACCACCTCCAAAGTCATGTTTAATCATAGCCTCACCTCAGGTTTCATGCCTTACTGATAGAACCCACACTGTAAAAGTATCTGATCCAAATCCAGCTCCAGACAAGTGACAAGCATGTATCCGTGAATTACCATAGGTGGCAGTACACTCAACAACCGAGAGTTTGATAAGAGACTTAGGGACACAGGGGACAGGTCACCCACCTCATCAGAAAGGGTCATTTGTCCAAAGGAATCATCCTGTCCACTGTTACCCTCATTAGACCCATTCTTTAATGCCATGCTTCTCAAGACATCTGCAACAACTGGAAAGGCAAGACGAAATGCCACAGAAAAAGACCACACTAAAGGCAGCAGCCCAAGATGCCCTGCCTGCTTTAAAACCTTAAAAAAACTACTCTATTTGCTGCATCATATACTCCTACTCGATCTTTGCTTAATACACAAGGCCATGTGTCAAACCCAGAGCTGTGGACATGCTACATAGAAATCCCATCCCAATCCCTCAGCACCACCCCCAGGGATCTAAACCTTGTCATCACAATAAACAAAACATGCTGGAGGACATAGCTAACATAAGCTGAAGTAAAATGGTTACCTGCCATCCACTTGTAAATGTTTTGAAAACATTTAGCCAATTTATTGGTAATAGTACTAAACCTTTTTTTTCTGGTGCTGAAACACTGATTTCTCCTTTGATCATTTTGAATGTATTTATTTCTTTTTTCTGCCCTTTTGTTTTTGTTGTAACTTACTAAGCTTTCTAAGGTCATCTTAAGGTTTTATTTACATAAGAGATTACAGTTATTTTTTGTTTGCTACTATCCGAAGGTCTGTGGGTCCTAACTGATGTGCCATTTTATTAGCTAGTAATAAATCGAGTTGTTTGGTGTTCATCTGGTTGTAAGAAGGATAAAAAAATTCATAAATTTCCACACATTTTTTTTAATGTTAGTTGAACTGGAAACTGTTATGATGAAAAATGCATATGATGCTTCTGCATGTCATAGTGCAATACTGAGGGACTCTACATTATTAGAGCAAATACAATAACTTGCAAATTATGCATTGGCACTTGTTTACCTTATATGTAGCACAAGGGACAATAAATGTGATCCTTGGACTGATGCTGAGTGCAATATTTTGGAGACTCACATCACAATCCAGATAGTCATTCATCCCAAATTTGGTCATATAACTTTTAATTATTATATCTTTTTACTTTATTTTAAGAAGTCCAGGGCTGGTGTTAACATTTTAGGGGCCCCCAGCAAATGACAATTTGAGGGCCCCCTGGACACTTCAGTTTAAGTATCACCCTGTCACTGCTATCCTCCTAAGCAACATTTTTATTCATGCTGCAGAATTTTAGGCATAGTACACACAGACTGACCTGTAGCTACAATGGTCTAACATTACAACAGGCTTGTGTACCACACTATGTTGTTCCATCTCACAGAGGGACATTCACTTGCAGCAATGATGCATTGCAGCAATTCTTACAGGGCTGGACATAAGTGAATTGGTACCCTAGGCACTGCCTACTGTTTCACCCCCCCCCCAAACACACACACACACACACACACACACATAACCTCCTGTGCTCCTCTCTGTTTTCCCTTGTCTCAGGCTCCCTACAACATGCACATTATTATCCCATTTTAAAGTTTTTTTTCTTTTTGCACAACCTTTTCATCCAGTGATGGCTTGAACAGAAATTATGATTAAGGAAAGACATTTGCTGTTGCTGTTCAACTTTAGTTTTCCTTGCATCTTTTCAACACATCTTTCCTGACCACTTCAGCATAATGATAACTTTTTAGGAAATAACTCAATTAATGAAGGGCCCCCAGAAGCCATAGTGTTATAGATGCTCTGGGATGCATTTTATATAATTTCCCAACCTTTTAATCCAGTGGTTGGCCTGGACAAAAATAATGAGTAAGAGAATTTCAATGTTATTTTTTTCTGACAAGGAATTGATAAGTTATGCCCAAGGCTTAATGTTCAATGCTGATGAAATACTAGCTCACAGTAAACTAACAGCACAATTGTTGTGAGGATGCACAATTCCTGCCTACCTCTCTGCCCATTCCAACAAAAGACAGTCATTGCCTATAAAGCTTTCTTATGTTAGATTGGGATGAAGCAAAAGGTTCAAAAGGCCAAAGTCATGGAATTCAAGAGACTGCTACCAAACATTTAGATAGCATGCATCCTCACCCCTGACCCCTACCCCAGAAAGACAGCTACCTCTATACATACCTGATGTATAATTGTAGGGAAAGTGAACGAAATGATCCCAGTAATGTATTCCATTTCATTGCTCCTAGACAGCACACTGTCTCTGTATTAGGTATAATAGCTTTTTTGTATACCTCTGAGGTCTGTGGGAAAAGTAAAAGAAACAGTGACCATACTGTCTCCAGCCCCAACATAAGCTATAATGACCTTCTGTGCATACCGCTAAGGTTTTGAAAATTAAAGAAGTAATAACCATACAATGCCTTGCCTCCCACACAACCTACAACCTTCCAAGCACACATATGAGCAGGGCTGGTTTTAGAATTGGTGGGATTGAGGGTAGAGGCCAAAACTAATCCATGTCAAAATCTATTTATTTTGGGGAGTGAAGGCCACCAGACTCCTAGAAGATATATGTCTGAATGTTCTGTGACATATTTTATGCCTATCTTCTGAAATATAATTACTTGTTACCTGCATTTTTTCCTGCTACCCAAAATACCCAAAAGAGTTATGTATGCCCCCAGACCCAAAGGAGAGAGAGAGAGTGTGTGTGTGTGTGTGTGTGTGTGTGTGTGTATGCCTGCGTGCATGTGCACAGATAAAAATCAGTGATATTTTTTACACACACACATACATACATACACACACTGCACATTCACTTTCAGGGGAGAGGGATGAATTCAATTTCACCTGCCACATGTTTCTGAGGTGCTGGGATTAACCAGAGAACATGGATAGAGGTGCACACAGACCATCAGGGTTTGCAGACTCCTCATAAAAGAAAAGAAAACATAGCCAAGAACTCAACCACAGCAAACCTTGTGAAATGGTAGTGCTACTCATTGCTCCATGGTGGCAATGAGCGGCTATTTTCACACACATCCTCTTCCTGCCAAACCAGCAAATATAGACACTATTATGTTTAATGTCCATGTTTGTGATGGTAAGTGAAAGGTCAGCTTGTTACTCTTAAGTACACTGGAACCATGTCCCACACCCACACACACATACAAGTGTAAAGGCAATGCTGATGTCTGTGCTAGAAAGTGAAAGAAATCATAGCCAGCTTGCCACCCTTTCCCTGCAAGACACACAAACATCCTCATAAGCCACAGCAATACTAGTTTTGCACTTATTTAAGCAAATATCAATACATTATACAGTGCTAGTATTGCCACATCAGATCAGTGACTGAAGTTTAGCAGCTGTCAAACAACAGCAGTCATAGATCACTTTTATTTACTTCATTGGGAAGTAATGCAAACCTGTTACTGTCCATAATTTCATAGATTATCCCTGGTTTTGCCTCATAATTTTGCTCTGTACCTTGTAAAAAAAGTTAATTTGCTGGTAAATCATTCAAGATTACAGACAGGCATTAAATCCAGACATCAGAGTTTCATACTTCTTATTGTCCAAAAATAGGTGTTGATACAAAATGTGCTATTCTGCTCACTTTTTGAGTGAATTAGAGTTGTTGTTGTCTTTTGGCTTTTCCCGGTTAGGGGTCGCCACAGCGGAACTCCGGTCTGCTAATGATTGGCAGTAGATTTTTATGTGCCGAGTTGCCAGCTCTGACTCACAACCTTCAACGAAGGTACGCCCATTCACGCATGTCTCCACACAGAAGACGCTCTAGCTGAGAATTGAACAGGGCAACATCTTACTGTGAGGTGACAACGCTACCGCAGCACCACCACCGCAGTATTTTGAGTGAATTAGAGTAATATTTAAAAAAGTGTTCTTGATTTTAAGTCTTTAATCCAGTATCATTTTTGGCTTTGAAGTTCAGAATTATAGTATCTGGTACTCTGTTAGTATCTCCCTGAAAAAGAAAACCATCCCCAAAGATCAGAAGCATCAACTCTTCTTAAGATCCAAGGTAAATAGCGAGATCTGTCATTTTGGGCTGCTGATCTCTAGCACTTACCCTGCTCATGTTCATTCACTGATTATCAGCCTTGTCCTAAGAGGGTTTTGTCACAAACCTGTTTCAGATAAAAGAGTGTAATCAGAAAATTAATAATTTTTTCTCCTCATTTTTTCCCAAATAGTAGCAGCTATTGTGGTGCCCCCACACTGTCAAGAATGATTGGGAGATTACAGGCATGGGTATAAGAGGTGCCTAACACTGGCTATGATGTCAGTGGAGACAAGTCCACCAGCAGGATTTAATTCAGTAAAGGGTGTGAATCCAATGCTAAAACGTTTAATAAAATTGTGAAGCCAGTTACTTGCTAAAACACTATTACTATAATCAGAGATATCTTTGAATTTTAAAGGAGATATAAAACAGAGTTATCATTACCTATCTGATTTATTAAGTGCACAAAACTGCTGTACTAGCCTTTGTTGGCTTGACGAGCATGATACAAAATATCAAAATAAGATAACTTGATATGTTTGGTGGTCCCAAGGACCAGGGGTCCCCAGAAACAGCAGTACTTGCTGGTGCCTAAAGCCTGTTATGAAGAAATATGAAATAAACTACCAGATTCCTAACCATTATTGTGGACCACACTGAAAAGAATTTTGGGTTTAATTAGTCAAATAATGCACTGAGTGCTGTAGAGCTTTTCTTCCATTGAGAAAACACTGACACACAGAAGTATAGTTAACAGCACTGTTGGATTTTGTAGTACACATGGACTGTGAATTTTAATATATTTAAAACACTAGCCAAAGACAAGAGCCAGGATTTCTAATGATCTAGAAATGTACTGAGCAAAGGTTACCCAGGGGTACAAGTTGCAATGTGCAGAGTAATATGCAAACACAGTATTGCACAATGTGGCAAGCAACTGGTAGAAAGGGATTAGACACCTAACTGAAGCCTTGTTATAGTACTGTGAATGAAATTATGTCATAGATAAGCAATATAGCATTAATAAACTCACCAAACTAGGTATCGATTTTTATATCACTACGTGGGTTGCAAATTGGCTCACAGACAGGACCCACAGAGTAAAAGTTGCAGACTCCAAGTCAGACTGTCAACCAGTCATGAGTGGAGTCCTACAGGGCTTGGTCCTGGGCCCTCTCCTGTTTGGCATCTACTTCTCAGAAGTCCAGGCCAACACAGAGGGACTCTGGCTGACCACGTTCACTGATGACTGCAAGCTAGGAGTCATTATCAACTCCCCAAGTGATGCAGACATCCTACAAAAAGGCCTCTCTGAGACCAGTGACTGGTTTTGGAACCATGGCATTAGTCTTAATGACAAATAATGCATTATCATTCCCTTTGGAAAAAAACTCCGCTCCCATGAATTACCACATCGATGGGAGGCCACTAAACACTGAAGGGGCTATAAGAGATCTGGCCACCCAGGTCAACAGCCACCTTCCTTTCGACCACCATGTTGCCACTGTAGTCAGAAAGTCCTTCTACGTGGCACATATTATAACCAAAGGGTTCGCATCCAGAAAAAGAGAGGTCATCATCCCTCTCTACTCATCTCTCATTAGACCAGTCATCGAATATAACGCCCTGTTTGGCATGTACCTGACCAGACACCTACAACAGCTGGAGAGGCACAAAAATACCTCAAAAAAGGATCTTTGGCCCTAAACATGTCCCACATGGACAGACTCAAGAAACGTCAGTTGTTCTCAGTCTCTTATCATCTACTCAGAGGTGATCTCTGCTTGACTTACAAAGCCATGTCTGACCCAACCCTACTTGAAATGCTACACCTAAAGAAATCCTAATCCCCATGCCACATGCTCCAGAGATAACAATCTCATTATCACAATTAACAGAACATGCTGAAGGGGACAGGTTCATCTCCCAAAGACTGCCCATACTCTGGAATAAGCTTCCCATTCATGTCAAGCAGAACACCTCATAGGCCCTCTTCAAAAGAAATCTCGACAAGTGGAAGGGTAACAGAAAGTTCACCCCATGGATCACTCCAGTTGCCCTACTGGATAGAGGCACTGTGAACTAACATGAGGTGGAACTGTGTCAGGGAAAATTTTTTGGGCTAGGCTTGTAAAGACTCCAGGGCTATTAGTTTAGTAAACACCTATGAACCTATGAACCTATATGTAATCTTGTGCCCAGCAGACTATTACAGCACTATTGAAAAGTGTTACTAGCATCTACCTAAAACATATAAAAAATAGGAGAGATCATGAAGTAGTAAGAGAGAGAGAGAGAGAGAGAGAGAACAGGACACATATTAGTAGTAAGAGACACAAACATATTCATACCTTGCTGTGTGCTGAGGTGGTCCAGCAAAGCAGTACACACAGACAGAAAACTGGGAGAACACATGGGATGAAACACATGGGATGGGGATACTGACAAACAATCACAATGCAATAAGCACAGTCCAAAATATCAAATATGCCATAACACAGCATGGTCATTATGCTGCTTAGGTATATAGTATGACTAGCACTGCATGAGTATTCTGGGAAAAGGTCTACATAGTAAATTAGTGTAGCCACACTTCTGGATGCAGTCCTGCTTCGGAAATATTGGGAAGTAGCAGTATTTCAGGTGGTCATGTGATGAAGTGCCAAGACTAGAGCAGAAAGGCAGTGTGCACGAAGCTTTGTGCATTCACAAATGCATTGCAGTACCTCATAGCTGTGAAAAGGCACTATGAGTAATTCACAGAGGGTCAGCCTTGCAGAGTGGCAACTCACTGGAAACAGGAAAAGCAGAAAAGTGAGAAGTACAGGCAAAGGAAAATGCACAAAGGGACAGATGGGGCTAAGAAGAACAAAGTTTTTTTTGGTACAGGTGCTTATTTTATTTTTTTTAGGAATGAGCTAGTATGGGAAGGAAAGTAGGAGTAATGGAGGTAGCAGGGACAGACAACCAAAGATAAATGGAGAGGGAGACACAAACAATGGAAGTACAGACAAAAAACTGAGGCAGCAATAGGGGAATGTAGTCATACAGAGGGATGATAACTGGTTATGTTGAGGACAGGACTACAAAGAGGGCATGGAAAGTGACATATAAGGAAGGAGAACACCATGATAGGATAAGGATAGGTACAAGGGGGTTCTTACTAGATTGGGGAGACCATACGCAGATGTCGCTCACATCCATGGCTGCAAAGAATATTAGAGCTACCATTTCTGGGGCTGACATTCTGGGCAGGCTCTGCATCAGGTGGCATGATGCTGAGGGCTCGGTGGTCACGTGATGCTATTACCCATATCAGGTGGTGCTCTGTGATTCCATATGAGGCCTATTGGAGCATGATAAAAAGAATACTTACCATATTGCAGGAGAAAACATTAGGATGAGCTGCTCAATATGAGGAATTCAGTGGAGAATAATTTATACTATGATATAGGATAGTTAAAGAGGATAAGACATTTGGTAATGTATCTCTAAACTGCACTGAGCTCCCATGATGCATTGCAGGAAGCTGGCCACATAGAACACAGCAGATTGGGTAAGGTAACATAGTATAAGAGCATGACAGGTTAGCATTCAGCAAGCAGGTTCATCATGGCTGAGACTATAGCATAAGAACATTACATGTTAATGTCCACAGATGGGGGACACACCATGACAGAGAACATAGCGCAAGGTCATGAAAGATGAATGCCCTCTGGGAGACCACACAGTGGCCTATATGCACAGAATTTAAGGCATGCTACAGGTAAAAAGTGGTTTCTGTACATAAATCAAGGCATGGCCTTAAATAGGGAGGGAAGTGAGAAGCACAAATTGTGCACAGCACTAATAGCCATCAGCACAGTGTTGTAAATAGGTGGACAGTAGTAACACGTGCATTGATGTTGTCGGTATGGTGGCAGGATGGGGATACCTACAACACAATAGCAGAGAAGTATGTGCCTCCAAATGGAATGACTGAGACTGTTAGACAAAGGGGATAACAAAGGACAGTCATGTACATACACACCGACTGACAAGTAATCCACAGATATACATATCTTGTCATGGGACCAAGAGAAGGGCAACAGTTGGAAATGTTCACCACCTAGAAGACTGACCCATTGCTGCAGGTCCTACCCATAAATAAGCATATGTATTCTTGAAAAGGTATAACTGACAAGGCTTTCTGAGACCAGGTGTGACAGGGGAGTTGTGCAGGACATCGATGCCATAGGTGTCCATAATAATACAATAGCACAAATTACAGGGTCACAAATATGACACACTGCATGCTAAGACCAAGTCAAGAGACATCAGGAGAGACAGATACACCACAGGAGACAGACCACCAAGCAAGAACACAGAAGTGGCTGTCAGACGTGGAAGAGTTACTAGTAATCTTCTCCATAAAAGGTGAATGAGCCCTTATACTTGGGAGTGGCTTGGATGCAAGAGCTGGGCTGGTGACAGCTATCCAAGTGTCTGTAGGAAATAGACCAGATTAGTAGTGGCGCATACTTTTCAAGTTGAACACAAGCATGCATATAGGAAGAGGTTATTCAGCACAATGCTATGCATATCTATTCTTCAGATACACCTGGGTTGGAACTGTGACAACATGCACCCTCTTAGAGATCGTATTAGAGAATATTGCTTTTATATTTGTGGAAAAACACTATATTCAGAGAATGGGTATAGCTATGGGTACTGCATGCACCAATATATATGCAAATTTAGTTTTGACACTATGGAAACATGGGAAAGTATTTACAAACAATATCTTTTTTAAGTCAATATATTTCTACAGACACTTTGTGGATGATAGTTTTATCATCTGGGTTGACACATGAAAACATCTTGTATAATTTGTGGACTTCTTACACAGTGCTACTATGTTCCTTAAATTCAATTCAGTTATCAGTCATCGGCTGTGTGTATTGATTTTCTTGACATTACAATAAAGAGAAATGAATCGAAACAACTTAATACTAGTTTATATAGAAAAGATTATAAGAGGAATACTCTGTTACATAAGTCTAGCATGCATTCAGGCCATATTACAAAGAATGTCCTCAAAGGTCAGTTTTTGAGGCTCATGAGATTACATAGTATGGATGCTGAGATTAATCAAGCCTTTTCTAATTTGAGGGAGGATTTCATTAAGAGGGGCTATAAAACAGTTTATATAGATATTTGTATTAAAAGAAGTGCTAACCAGTAGGGATATGAAGGGGAGAGCTTATTTTTCATGTAGATGCAACAAGAGTTTTGCTGGGAGCAATGAAACCACTTTGGTTAATACCATGAATAGACTGGTTTTTACCTGTTTTAATGATATCAACTTGGCATGTGAAGTTATGAGAAAGTACTGGCTGATCCTTTTAGCAGAGCCTGAGATTATTAAGGTGATTGATACTAACCCAAGATTTAGTTTTAGAAATAATCTGTCCCTCAAAAGGCCATTGTGTGACAAAAATGTGAGTAGAGTTCATAGACAAGATTTTGAAAATAGTGGCACTTTTATGTGGACATGTAGAGCATGTGGTTTTATTTTTATATGCACATCTTATGATCATGAACCGACAGGTTTCAAGTTGGAGTTTGATTTTATTGCAAAATGTAGGAGTACAGATTTGTATATGGCATGCTGTGGTGCATGCAGTGCCTTTTACATTGGAATGACTAACCGCAGCCTAAGAGAGAGAATACTTGAACATGAGAACAATGTTCACAGGGGGAAAGATAACAGTGCTTTGGCAAGGCAAGTGAAAGAGAAGGGGGCAGACATTGTTTTAGGTTTTTCGTTTTAGAATTAATAAATAAGAACAATAGAGATGGGGATTTAAGAAATAGAGGAGTCTGAGGAGTAAAAGTGGATTATTTTGCTTAAATCTTATATAGAACCTGGGCTTAATGAGAAACTAACATTGAAACCATTTCTAAAGAGCTGCCTGCTTAGACATTAATGTTCTTTTAGAGTTTGTTGACTGGATGAGGGATTTTTGGTTTTATAAATGGGATGTAACAGTTAGTAATGATTTCAGGAAATGATGTCATCCCTCTTTTTAGTGATTGATGTTTCTTAGCATTTAAAACATGTGTTTTTCATTCTATTTTATGGTCTGAAGAAAGAAGTTGTTTCCAAAATGCTAACCTGTTTGTTACATTAAAGAGTTGCTACCTTTGAGCTGTGGTAATGTTATATTTTATGCTTTGGAGGTCTCACTGGTGGAGGATCCAGTACAGCAGAATGGGACATACTTGAGGTTAGCTTATAACCTGTAGCTGATGGTGGTGGCAATGTGCAAATGGCACAGTCAGATAACATAACAGCACAGTGAGTACTGATAACATTGAAAAGCGCACACACATCTGCACATGGTGTGATGGCAGAAGGGCAGGCTGAAACTCCACCATCATCTGTGTTGAACATTTGACATTCTGTCAGTGTGGTTATAACCATGGATGGCATCCATCAGCTGCACTCCTTCTAATATATATGCAGCCATCATAGGAGGGAGACATGTTAGTGGCCATCATTGCCATGACTTTTTGTCTTTCTCTGACCAGGGCATGGCACTTATCATCAATCAGTAGATGTATTTGCCCGTGATCCAGCTACAGGCAGTCACAACACGCACCACAGTGGAAATGGTGAACATGCTGTGTGGCCTGTACAAGGACATATAATTACGGCATGAAGTGTGAAATGACCTGCAGAACATTCATAGCAACATGACATATAACTATCTTGAGAAAACACACCTGCTGAGGTCAGTGGTAGCCAACATGCACAAATTGGTGTATCCATAAGGTTTGTGGCAGATTCCCTCTTTTGTCCCCCTGCAGGCCGTACCAGCCATGAATGTGCATGAATGTGCAAAAGTGGTGATGCATGCAGGACAGTCACAGGCCAGGCTTACACTGATGGCACACACTGTTGTGGATACTGCATCACTGTCACTGCTGACCATGGAAGATACCAAACATGGGTATGGCCAATATTATGGCTGTTGTCAATGATGCTGGACTGGTCCCACTGCCTAGACATCTTACCAGGCTAGCCAATCTGGCTTCTGCATTTCCACACCATCCCTAAACCTTTTTAGGAATCCAAGTGCAATGTTTTGCTCTGGCCATCCACAAAAAATGGTTGCCATCTATTTATGACATGGAATCCTCACCTGAACCCTAAAGGATGTAATTCCTGACTGTTTCCAACCCACTACCTCCTTCTGTGTAGCAAAAACATCAGTTTCACATAACCATTACATCTATGATAGCATTGCTGTCACCAGTGCCTCTGCCTCATCCATCTATGCCCCATCAACCTAAACACCTATCTAGCCTTTGTGGGTAAGGTAATACCTTATGCACAGTATAATGATTTAAAGCAATGCTTATTAAATGCAAGGTATATCACAAGAAGAATATGACATGAATGTGTATTGGGCCAACAGAAACTATTATATGCCTTTCTGACAGTACAGGCATTCTGCTTGTACACTTCTTATTTCTGTTTGTGCATTGCCTCTTCCTGAAAACACAGTTAATATCCGAGTCAGCATTAGGATACAACATTGAAAGACATTGTATTGTAACACTAATCAATAGAATGGCATACCGATCACCACAAAACTGCACTGCACTGTATTGCACACTACTTTGCATAGTGACACCTATCTCATATATGCATACCTGGCAAAAAAGCAATAAAAACTGCAAGAAAGAAGGAAGAATAATACACATCATTAGGTATCGTAAAGCATCATGGTGCATAGTTCTCCCACAATGTACCCATATCAGAGTGGACACCAGTGTTAATGTAAAGCAGCAAGGCAGCAGTAGTAACATAATGTCAAACATCAGTAATATATAGGAAACAAATAAAGTAGCGCAAAGCAGGACCACTTCCACAAAGTAATATATTCCATCATCCAGAAATGCATTAATGCAAACAAATGTAAACCTATAGTCTGAACAATCGCCAGTAAAATATAGCACCCAAACACATGTAACAGTGTACTTACTAGTAGGATCTGTTACCCTTTTTTGATGTTTGCCTTCAACACATGGAAATACTGTTATTCCAATTCATTCAATCTTTGGTCCGCACTTTGTGAGATGCCATTCAGTCTATTGAGATGGTCCTCTGGGTTCCACCAAAATTCACAGGACCCCATATCATGAACTGACACAACTAACTGTGCAGCGGCCATATCTGGAGAATGAGGTTACATAATAAGTTACCCTCTCATGTCATCTTATTGCCTCCTAGAGTTTCTACAAGTCATACTGCACTCCAAAGATCACAGTAAGATGACTTCTAAATTCCAGCAGGTAGGTATATGCTTCACTAGCTCAGCACATGCAAGGAGCTATGCTGAAATAACAAAGTTATATCACAACACTTACTCACAACATAGTTCAAGCAGTATAGTGTACAGTGTTACTGTGAACAGCAGAATTCCCATGTAAGAAAGTATTGGTGAAAGTAAATGGCACCGTACTGTAAAAGTATCATAAGACACAGTAGTGCACATATAATTTTGCATCATTGAAAGGGGAAATATGGAGAACTTAATGATACAGACTGATGTGCAGTAAGTCAAATTCATTTAGATATATGCCACAGCTGTTCAAGAGTTAAACAGCCTCATTAATATACATGCTATGGTATCACATAAGTATTTTATACAGTGCAATTATGTTGAAGCAATACAAAAATATGCTGCTTTTTGTTGTTATTATTGAAAACAAACCAAGCAGAAACTTGGAGGGTACGAAGTTCACTCCTTGAGATATATTATGCACCTTGTTTACTAATAAAATCAAACTTTAAAATACATACTACAAAATAACAAAATAGTAGGTAGTCCACAGTTGAGTTAAAAATGGAGTATCCTTTATTGAAACCCATGAACAAGTGATCCTAGTTGAGTATAATGAAAAGCATTAAAGACATTCATTAGTTTATATATAATCTGGTTATTTGGATCAAGGGAGTGGTTACAGAGGGTGGCTCTTTTAAGAGAAATAAAATATTTAAATCCATTGCTTTAACCAAGTCCCCCTTCCCCTTAACACCATAGTGAAAACTGAGACTGTGCTACCTTAGAATTGAAACTTAAAAGCTAGACACAAATTAAAATATATAATATAAGAACAGCTTATTAAGGCTAACCTACTAATCCAAACTTTATTAATTAAATTAGAAATAACCAAGCCAGTCAGTATAGCAACAAAGCAAGGTGTTTAATCCACAATAATCCACAAAGCAGAAAGAAGATTAAACACTTTTGTCTGAACCATCAGACATCTTCAGAACCAAGCTTAACAATCAATGAACTACTTAAAAACATATCTCAATATATACACTGTATATATATATATATATATATATATATATATATATATATATATATATATATATATATATATATATATATACACACTGTATATATCTGTCTGAACACAAACGATCAGTTAAATGGCTCTCTTCCCCTTCTCCCTTCTTACGTCTCTCTACTGGTGTGCCACAAGGTTCCATCTTGGGTCCCCTCTTATTCAACATCTTCACCAATGACATTTTCACCTCATGCCATCAGTCCTCACTTAAACAATATGCAGACGACTCCACAATCATTTCTACAGCCAACAACATCTCTGACCTACACTCCCTAACCCAAACAGCTCTACTTTCCACTGAACAATGGCTTTCAGAAAACTTACTGATTCTCAATCCTACTAAAACCAAACTCTTACTCTTCCTACCCCACTCTCTTAATCATCATAAATCCTCCTTTGTCATTAAGTCATGCAATAACACAGCTATCCTACCTGACACCCACACAAAATTCCTTGGAGTCATTATCGACGACGAACTAAAATTCAATCAACACATACAGCAATGTATAAAGAAAACACATCAGAAATTAGGTCTATTATACGGAAACAAAAAATATCTCAGTCCTGAAGCTAGACTCACCCTAGGACAAGCACTCCTCCTCCCCTCACTCTTATATGCTGCTCCAGTTCTCACAAATATCCAAAAAAAAACTACCCTGAATAAACTCCAACAATCCTACCACAAAATAGCCAGATTCATCACCAACTCCCCAAACAACACACACCACTGCATTGCTTTGAAGTCTACAATGGCTAGAACTCCCACAACTACTACATCTCTATCAATTTCACGTGTTGCACTCTGTGCTCTTTAAACCATCCTACTGTCCATCCTTATCTCTCCTTGTCTCTGTCTACACCCCATCTCGACCCCTCCGCACCTCTAATCAACAATTGCTTGATATTTACCACCCAAATAAGTCAGTAGGTAAGCTACTCTACAAACACTCTGTAGCCCAAGCCTGGAACAAACTACCCCATGACATTCACTCAATCTCTCACACCCCACTATTTAAAAGAAAACTAAAGACTCATTTACTCAATTCCAGAATATGCTCCTGCTATGACCCTACATAATTCTCTCCTCCCCCCCACATTGAAATCACTCCATCTATCCTTGTCATACTTCTGAACTCTATCCCCACCATTACAGTTACATAGCAAAAAAAAAAAAAAAACCTTGTGCTGTCATTTAACTATTATTAATGTTGTTTTGTTTATTATTTACTACTGTATTGTTTTGTTTTTTGTTTTACTACTGAAATGACTAGTTTTATTTCTATTATTTGCTATACCTGTATACTACTGTAGTGTTTTTTATTGTACTATCTGGAGCTTTTCTCCTCGGGTCTCCACTGAAAATGGGACAAAATCCCAGTTGGACTAACCCAGTCAACAAATGTCAATAAATAAATAAATAAATACACACCCCTCCTAAGAACTGATGAATTGCTACAGTCAATAAAAACTTCATTATGCATATAAAATGTACAAAAAACCTATTTTAAGTAAATAAAATATAATATACAAAATCTCTTAATTTCCATAGTACAATGATAAAATACAATATATAAATGAATATATGTGTGTATTAAACTTTTAAAGCTCTTCATTCAAGTATTCTTGACATTACTTCCTTTTTCAATTTTAACATTTACAATTTTTCTTCTATGGTTATTGGGCCAGAACATCATAATTTGTTACTCAAAGGGTTTAAGTTTATCCCTGCCACAAGGGTCCGTGTTGAGGATATTATTTTGGACTTAAAAATATTTAGTCACAAATTGAATTTAAATGTTATGTTTGATGACAGTAATGTGAACAATGTTGAGAGTGCTAACTTCAGGTAAAGTAGTACATTTAATCCATCACAACTTTCCCTGGTTAACATGTTTGAAAGACAATGTGAAAGTGCCATTAGAATGTCCCTGGATAAAAAGACAAAAATATATTATAATTTATCAAGAGAAGAACATGAATTGTTAAATTACTTAAAACAAAACAACAATGTAATGGACGTTCATGATTATTGGGGCCGTATGATGGAATTGTTAAATGATATGGAGGTGTACAAACAGGTTTCTCTTAATGAGATTAATTTAGCATACAGGTCTATTAAGGTTGTTCTGGATGAACTTCTGTATTTGATCAGATTACTAGTTCCCTTTATGAATATCTATATGTGGAAACACCTATAATTTCAAAATTTTTTGGGATATCTAAAATTCACACGAACACTGAAGACCCACCTATGCATCCAACCTATGTGTCCAATAGTTGTTGCCAGGGGTTCATTTACTGCTAAATATGTGGATGGCAAGTTGAAACATCTTTCTGGATTGTTTCCACATATACTTAAAAATTTGTGGGATTTGTTAAGTAAATTACAGCCGGTTGTTGTGCCACAGCAATCTTCATTGGTTGCGTATGATGTTCATAGTCATAATTTATTGTACGGAAAGGAGACAGTGGTAAATTAGGGAACTTTATCAACTATCTGAATCAAACCACCAGCTTCCTTTCTTTCCACAGCCTCACCTCAGCAGTCTTCTCAGATATTCAAATTAGTAAAGACTTGGATCAAGGTAAAATGGACACAGATCTTTACAGAAAACCTACCAACATAAACCTCCAGCTACATAATAAGAGTCTCCATCCCACCAGGACAAAATATAATGTTGCTAAGTCCCAGGGCTACAGGTTGGCCAGGATCACCATAAAAAATGGAACCCTTCCTTAAGAACCTAAATGATATTGAAAATGTCTTTTTGCTGAGGGAATATGAAATCAATGCCTTAATGCCGACATTACACACTAATATTATGCATGTTAATATTGTTATAAACAAATACCAATCATTGTAAATATTTTTCAATGAAAATGACTGACATTGGTACTGTTTTTCTGATACTTTTACTCATTTAAACTAAGTTCATTCATTAGATGCCACACTTGAACAGATCCCCAGGGCCTTAATGCTTTATTTCTGACATTTTCACTATTTATTTCTGACATTTTTCACTGTACTTGCAACTTATCAATTATAGCTATGGTTTTCAGCCTACTTAGGTGTTCACTTGTTGATTTATACACATATTCATTAATATTATGATATGTGTTTTACACACAAACCTGATGAAGTATTTATTTGGTACGAAAGCAATCTTTGTTAAAAGTATTTCAATTTATAAGTTTATAAGTTACTAATATTTATTCTAATAGATATTTAGTGTTAGATCTTTTTTTGTTAGTCAATTAGGTAATCATTTTGTTAGTGAGTTAGTTTCTTAATTAATAAAGTTTGAATTAATAAAGTTTGGATTAGTAGGTTAGCCTTAATAAACTGTTCTTATGTTATATATTTTAACTTGTCTCTAACTTTTAAGTTTCAGTTTTAAGGTCTAAGTTTACTCTATGGTGTTAAGAGGGAAGGGGACTTGGTTAAAGGAATGAGTTTAATGCTTTTATTGCACTTAACAGAACCACCCTCTGTAACCACTCTCTTGCTCCAAATAACCTGATTATATATAAATGAATGAATGTCTTTAATGCTTTCCGTTGTACTCAACTAGGATCACTTGTTTGTGTTTCAATAAAAGATATCCCATTTTTAACTTAACTGTGGATTACCTACTATTTTAATATTTTGTAGTACTATTTTAAAGTTCAAATTTTATTAGTAAACTATGTGTATAACATATTACAAGGAGTGAACTTCACACCCTCCACACTGTGAAGTTTCTGCTTGGTTTGTTTTTTGACTCAGTATCGGTTGCATATTGGGTTTTCTGCGACTTCGAGGGATACCACAGATTTCTCTTGTTGTTGTTGTTGTTGTTGTTGTTATTATTGCTGTCAAGTGAAGGGCTGGAAAGTATTACAGCTTACCTTTCTGTTAAACACAATAAGTCACAAACTCACAAAATTGCCATCTTGTGAAATTAACCTAAGTGATGGAGCTTTCTTTTGCTGAAAATGAGTACATAGTGAAAGATGTTAAACAGGGTGGCAACACTGCAAGACATTGTTTCAGTCTTTGTAACATGTTTCTAGAACTTAACAGAATATTTAGCAAAAGTGAATATACAGCTACAGTGTAAACATATTGTGTATGCATTTCTCAATGAAAATATTTACGTGGATAACCATTAATTTCTCTTTAGCTGTATGAATATCTCAGAGGCATCCAGAAAAGCCAGACACATCAAACTATTCACAAGAGTGACCAATTTTATGATGAGATGTGTTTGATAAAACTGTCCTGTCAGGCTCATAGATTCCATCGCTTTGACCGTATTAGGCTATTTGCATAACACAATGCTTGTGGACTCTGATGTTATGTTATTGGTGGGAATGACATCAGATAGACTCAGCCAGGTGCATATGTATCACAGCATAATTCAGACAGTTTAAAACAAACTTTATGCAGCTCACTGTTTCCATTTTGTTCACATGAAAATTTCCTACCCCTTGACACTGGCCTAAGTCTGCGGGTGCTGCCTCCAAAGAAGACACCCCTTCATCATCACAAGTAAAAGATGTACCACCTGTGGTGTACATCCAGACTGATCAGTACTGCAGATATACTTATGCAGGCCCACATTAGTGGAATCTACCTATTATCTAATGTGCTATACGTAGTATCATCAGTGGAGACTACCTATTATCTAATGTGCTGTATGTAGTATCATCAGTGGAGACTACCTATTATCTAATGTGCTGTATGTAGTATCATCAGTGGAGACTACCTATTATCTAATGTGCTATACGTAGTATCATCAGTGGAGACTACCTATTATCTAATGTGCTATACGTAGTATCATCAGTGGAGACTACCTATTATCTAATGTGCTGTATGTAGTATCATCAGTGGAGACTACCTATTATCTAATGTGCTGTATGTAGTATCATCAGTGGAGACTACCTATTATCTAATGTGCTTTGCATGCTATCACAATGCAGTGGCTGAAATACGTTCATCCACGTTTGTTTATATGCTTCCATATTCCACTAATGAGATTGTGAAAAACGCATAAAAGAGACATGATATAGCCAGAACTCTGAGCTCAGTCATGACTAAGCCTTCCTGCAAATGTCCTGAATGCTGCCCTGTGTGACACTGGTACCTACAGCACTGACCAGGATAACAAACCCAGTCTTCTCACTGTTCCTATAGGAATTCAGCATTATGTAGAATGATAGTGCACTGGAAATATATGCCATAACCAATCAGCTTTCAATAATTAACCATAACCAAATAGCATTTCCACTACCACCAGGTGGCACCATTATCACTGGGTCTGCGGAAGGCACATAACACCATCACAGTGGAGCTTTTCAAAGGTGACATTTATAGAGGTTGTTGCTTTTATTTATGTATTTATGTATGTTAACAGGTAGGTGAACTGGTATATAAACTTTCAGCCATGACCCTGGCCCAGAAGACAAAGACACAAAAATAATTATAACATAGAATACATGTTTTATTTGTAACAAACGATGAAGAATCATATCAAAAATGCAAGTTGACTGTGACAAAATATGCATTTAGCCAATATAGATTACATATATTTTAGTTATACACAAACATTAAAATAATGCTGTTAAAGCAGAGCAATATGGATATTATTTACAAAATGTACATGCAAAGTACATTTTTGCAAAGAAAAAAAAAGTTCTGAATGAGTATGTATACAGTGATGCAGAAACTGTCAAGATAAAGACATTAAACTGCACAGTGTTGCACTAGTGTGGGGTAACCTGTTCCATATGCCAAAGCAACCATTGCTAGAAACAGTAGGGGCAGATTTCTACTGCACAGTGAGGGCCACCATGTGGAGGAAGAGTGTGCAGATACTCCATCAGTGCTTTGCCCAACCATAATGTGCTGTGGTGAAGTCCTGTGACAGTTCATTCATGATCAGCATCAACTGGCTGCAAGCCTGCCCATTCTGAACATGACTGTAATATTGTAAAACCCACAGTAATAATGTATCCTAGCTGCAGAGCACTGTGATGGAACTGATAATGGCTGGACAGAGAGTTTGAGAGTTCTGTGTTCTAACAGTGCCACATATTGTGACATTGTACAGCATATGCGGGTTATCCAATGGATTCGGTACAGCAGACATGGATCATCCACTGGATTCTGGTATTTCATCAAGCCCTGTACGACTGAGACTAAAATAACCATGTGATCTTCATTAAAGCCACTATAATCAACCATTTTGACATTTTTTATATTGTAAAACTTTGAGGGTAATGACATTTTCTCATTAGCTCCAAGGTTGTGTGATCATGAAGTTAGTTTACAGAGTAACAATAGTGCTGGGGTGTAAGAAGGCTTGATTGCATTTTAATCTGTTTAATTTGAAAGTTTTTGCTGTGGAAGTTGATTATTTGGGTTGTCAACTTTATTTTAAGATGTTGGTCATTCTGATTTTTAAGAGTTAATTACATTAGTACAAGTTCCTATCCAATTAAGAGAGACCAAGATAAAATTACTGCAACCATATGCCCAGCATTTCTACAGAAATTACAAAGAAATGTAGATGGTGTTCATTGTCCATTTGTTACTTATGGTGTCCTTGGATCAGCTAGCCCATATCCAGCATGCACCACCATAGCTGTATGTTGCTGAGACACACACAGGTATACTGCTAAGTATGTGCTGAATCAACTGTCAGTACATGCCTCTTCATTGGGTATGTGGTAGGTTGGACATAGTCACATGCTGATATATACCCATGTGATGGCCATGTCAATGGCCATGGCAGGTGCAAAATACCACCTTATGATGTACAAGATCAGTTACCCTTCATAGCTGTCAGTAGCTATGTGTTTATAGGCAAAGCTGTGGCCTGCGTACAATACGTGTGATGAGAAGTAACCTCTTGTAATGCAAATGATTATTTGGCAATTGTTTGCAATAAGACACATCACTGTAGTTTGCTCAGGTGTGGACACTGCTGACTTGACTCACATACTGCTGGGGCTGTGAGTTAAGAGTTGTGGCTCTGCTTTAGAGGTTAACCCTTTCTGGAAAAATGGGGAGGGTGGACAAAGGACAAAAATCAGGAATGATTTTTAAATATCACTCTGATTCACATAAGAGCTTAACAGAACCATATTTTTTCTTTAATGTGCATTTTGTGGACGGTAAAGAATGTGGCAATGTAATGTCTAACCGTATCTTTCAACCTCTTAATGCAAAAAATATGGACAGAGCAAAAATCATTTATTTATTTGGATATGCAAAAAAAAAACAAAAAACAAAATCATGGGTGGATTTTAGTTATTGTTATTATAAACCCTGACAATTGATAGATTAACAGGTGTTGCATAAACATGCCTTTTCCTCAAGGGTATAACATCTGATTATTTAGTGACTTCAGTTCTCAATGATTTGCCAGAAAACCACAATTTTTATGAAGGACAGACCAAAAAATATAAGTCAGAAATCTGGACATTGTCCAAAAACATGGATATTTGAGAGGTATGTGTCTGGCATTACTGACTGACTAAAATTCCTTAGTAATTTACCAGTAAGTCAAAAAATCTTAAGAGGGACTGGATAAAAACATAAGGCAAAACAAAAGAAAGTTGAGAGGTATTTGTTTTAAAATCAATGACATTTGAGATTTATACCCATTCCAGGAGAAAAAATGTGAAAGGTACATTTGTGCATGTCTGGGACAATGATGCTACCAACAGAATATTCACATGAGAATTGAACACATTGCATACATACCACTTAGGTATGTACAAGCTACTGCATGGACCTACACAGCAAATCTTCAGAGTCCTTCTTGTTAGCATCCTGCTGTGCATAACATTCAGTCCCCTGAGTCATAATGATCATGAGATGTCCTGCCACCAACCTCCATCAAGCCACATGTTGCTCATCATGACACAGTCCAGAAAAAGATGTTAGGCGTGGACAAGTGAATACTGTAATATACCATACTGAGGAATCCTTGCACACAAGGTATTTATTCATGATATCAATGTCTCTCTCCATCAACTCATGGGTTGTCTATCTCCCTGAGTGCATATTTCCTCAGCAAAGTATTGGCAATAGCAGGTGGAAACCATCGTCATATTTGTAGAAGGTTGGCTGCCTTCCCTGTGAGATACGGAACCAGAGACAAGTGTTAGCTTCCAGTAATTATATTTTATGACCTTTTACCATTACCACTAATATATCAAAGCTGGTTCTGGTAGTGTACATTAGCACCCCATATATTCCTCTGATATGCATGTCAGAAATAATAGTTAATGAACCAGGGAATGCCAGTTTGCAGTATTAACTAAAATTTAATGAGACAAATGTATAAAAAACACACTAAACATACTGTAGACCCATGGAACTTTTATTATTAATCATTACAAAGCTAATTACCAATATGCTAATTTCGTTTTTGTTATAAAACATATTTATATACATTTTATGCCATAGCTTGCATTAGAAATATTGATCATTTTAAATTAATCTCAACACTGATCATACTATGGGCTCTTATACTTCTTTTATGTCAAAATCAAACCTTTGTTTACATCAGTATCTGCAACTTCTCAGTCATCAAAATCATATCCAGCTCTTAAACTGCCCATCTATCCCATTTTACAGTATTATTCACTCTGGACATCTGAATTTCCTTTTGAGAGAGATCTAGCTGCTCTGCAGTTTTGCTTGCAGGCATGACTTGGGCTTCTGTGCTCAGCTTTTAAGTATCATAATTCTCTCAGTTTCTGTTTTCATTTGAACGTATTTGCTACTGAGTCTAGGTCATATATAAGGGAGAAGCTGTGTGAAAAACTGAGGGGCTGCCAGCCCAGCCAGATAGAATTTTATAAATAATTCTATGTCATTGTAAACATTAATATGATCCACAGGCTGGTTTCACAGATGTAAATGTTATGTTTTGAGCTTCAAAAATGTAACTACAGTGCACCCTGCTGGAAGAAAGCTAAGCAAAGGAGTTTACAACTGTGTTTGATCTCAAGTTAGGAGACAGGATGTCTGGACTAGAAATTTTTTCTAGTATCCTAAGACAGAGATAATTACTAGGTTTTACATGTAAAGTGTATTTTACTGCTGTGGCTTCCTGGCAGGTGCAGATTACAAAAATAGATGTTAACATTTTGAGTTCTGTGAGCCTGGGAAACTTAAGCAGAAGTGTCAATAATGATGCAATCTGAAATGACTCAGAAGTAATGTGTATTATCGATTTAAGGGCTATCTCAGAAAGTAAGAAGAACATTTTGTATTTTGTTCTGAATCTGACAACAACTTACCAGCACTGTGCCTTGCTTTGTAAGTAGGATCTTAGATCTTAGTATTTCTCTTAGAGATCGATAGAAATAGCAAGACTAGTCTAGCTGTTTTCTATATTTATATCAGAGTATCCCACAATGTTGTTTTAAAGTATTTCCTGTGATTTCTAAACTCTCTAATGTCATTGTGTTGAGTTAATAAGTATTGTCTTGTGTTTTTATTTGTTATTAAATATTTTTAAACCTTTCAACTGTGGCTGTTTTGTGTAAAGACAATTTAAGCTCTTAGGGTTCTTGCATGTATTTGGTGATACTGTATAAGCCACTCCTAAATAGCCTTCAAGTTTCAGTCACACTTACTAATTGGATAATAATAAGATTGCACAGTAGAATTGGACACCCTTTGATAAGGGTCTTTATAGTAGCTGATAAGAGTAGCTGGTGGCAGGTGGTACTACTGTATAGTCTGGGCAGAAGGGGAAATGACTAGTGAACCTGTGCCAGCATTCCACAGGGTGTCTGTGCATTTGTATATAAACCAAATCTCAAAGTGTGCGTGTGTGTGTGTGTGTGTGTGTGTGTGTGTGTGTGTGTGTGTGTGTGTGTGTGTGTGTGTGTGTGTGTGTGTGTGAGCTACTTGGGCAGGGACACAAAGTACTGGTTGGACAGAGAGGGTACTGGAGGTTTTCTCTTGACTACTTGGCTGAGATCTGAACCCTATAGCTGTGCCAGTGGGGAGTCTTATTGGGGACCTGGAGAGAAAGGGAGAAAGTATCCCCAGACTGACTGTGATCTCTGTGTGCTCTTAAGTGAAATTGTACTTTTTACTGTGTGTGTACTTGTTATCCTCCCAATGTGAATGCCCCTAACTGGTGTTAGTGGTGAGGATTGAGGCTCCTTGATTACTGGGCCAGTGCACGGGTATCACATATTAATTATTTGGCAGTGGTGGGATATCCACATCAAATATTAATTGTTTGATAGTGGTGAGTTAGCCACATCACATATTAATTGGCTTGTAGTTGTGTGGACATTGAATTCCTGTAGCTTGTCTACAGTGATCACTGAAGATGTTTTTGTACTCTAAATTAGCCACACAGTCAGATCACAATTGTTTTATTTCTCTTGTTAGCTTAGTCAGGGAGAGCTGGCAAGCATGTCAGTAGAGGAGTATGGCAAGCTGACAAGGAGCCAGTTGGCTGAGATGTGCCAGGATAAAGACTGGTGCATGGAAACCTTACTAAGGCAAACATGATTGCAGCTTTGGTCACAGCTAAATCAGAGAATAGTAACCAGGAGGATGATCAGACTGGCTGTGGAGATGTACAACACTCAGAGAATGAATAGCTCGACCTTTCTACAGAGGGCTTAAAAAATCCATCTGGAGATAAAGAGACTTGAGTTGGAGGCCAAGCATTTGGAAACAGAAGCAGCAGAGAGACTGAGGCATCTACAGGGTGAAGAGAATGAGAAACTGCTATGCCTGGAAGTTGAAGAGAAAGAGAGGCAGAGGCAACATAAAAGGAGATGCTGACTCTTCGCCAGAGTCATGGAGGTAATGGAGAAGGGAGTAACTGGAACCCAGAAGCAAAAAAGGTCAGTAAATTTCTTCCACAATTTAGAGAGGGTGATCATTTTGATAGTTTCATTCATATGTTTGAGAGGGTATGTAAACAGTATGATGTTGATCACAGGCTCTGGGTACGGTTCCTGACCCTCTTACTCCATGGAAAAGCTGTAACTATTTTGTCCAAACTGTCTGACAATTACTTTTTAAATTATAATGTTGTAAATAATTGTTTGCTAGAATTGTTTAAGCTAACACCTAAAGCTTATAGGAGAAAGTTTTGTGAGCATAGATGGAAAGCAGATGAATGTGTGTTTGAATATGTTGCTGAACTAAGCACTTATTTTCATAGGTGGGTGAGTGGCTGTCACGTCACCTCTTTTGAAGGGCTGTCAGACCTTTTGGTGAGGGAACAAGATCTTAGCACTTTGCCAGAGGACATGATTATCTGGTTAGCTGATAGACAACGTGCTACTTCAGATGAGTTGGGGAAGAAGGGAGACCTATACCTAGCAAGCAGGGCATCCCTGCACAGGAAAGGGGCACCCAGTCCTGCTCATGGGTGTAAGGAAACCCATGGTGGGCAGCTCAGACAGCCCCAACAGAATCTGCCAGTAGCAGGGGAAGCCACTATTCCAGGTACATGTCCAGGACCTAGGGTTAAATGTTTTGAATGCACCCAGTGGGGCCATGTGGCATATAGATGTCCATGGAGGCAAGGTGGGAACAAAAGGTGGGAGAGCCAGTAAGTGGGAAAGACAAAATGCCAATAGTAGGTTGTCTTGAGGCAACATGGGTATCAAACTACCATCCTGCAGATGTCCTGATAGGGAAGGATTTTAATAATGCAGGACCATGTGTTTATGCAGTTACATGCAGTCAGATTTGGAGACAAGCGTGTGGGTCTGGTAGCCTGGGGGAGGCCCAGACAGACCACACACTTGCAGCCAGGACTGGTGAGGTGGTTACTTCAGGTAGGGGACTAGCCTGTAGCAGTGAGACTGAAGGTGAGCCACAACTGCTTGTTGGTATTAATATTCCCTTGGACAGAGTGACTGTAAGGGCAGAGGTGAGTAGTAGTACCCAGGCTGACAGAGAGGCACCGCTGTCTGAGGATGCCAGACTTCCTGTGGAAGGGGAGCTGGGAAGGGTTACAAAGAGAGAGTTGAGACAGGCTCAACTCTCAGACCCTACATTATAAGGCCTGAGGCAGGTAACTACTGAGTCAACTGATTCTCAACGGAACGGGGGATCTGTATACTGGGACAAAGGGTTACTGTATAGAGAGTGGAACCCTGAGGGAGGGCTAGAGGGTGAGAGAATACAGCAGTTGGTAGTGCCTAGAGCCTACCATCTGGCACTTCTAGCTATAGCCCATGATATTCCCTTTGCAGGTCATATGGGCATAAAACATACAAAGAGATATATTGTGCAGAATTTTTATTGGTCTAGGAATTCCAGAGATGTAACAGGGTACTGCTGGACCTGTGAGCAGTACCAAAAGGTAGGCAAGGGAGAAGACAAGGTGAAAGCTCCTTTGATGCCTTTGCCTGTGATTGAGGGGCCATTTCAGAGGGTAGTTATGGATATTGTGGGTCCTCTGAGTACCCCTGGCTCCACAGGTAAAAAGTATATCCTAGTGGTAGTAGATTATGCTACAAGATACCCCGAGGCAGTGGCTTTGTCCTCCATTAAGGTGGAAAAGATGGCAAATGCTTTGTTAGAGATTTTCAGCAGGGTAGGTTTCCCAAAGGAAATACTGACTGACAGAGGTGCTAGTTTCATGTCAGACCTGCTGGCTTGTCTGTGGAAGTACTGTGGGGTGGAACCACCTAAAGACCACCCCCTTCCATCCCCAGACTAATGGTCTTGTTGAGACATTAAACTCTACACTCATGTCCATGCTACGGGCATTTGCAGACCAGTTTAAGAGGGAGTGGGACAAATATTTGCCCGACCTGTTGTTTGCTTACAGAGAGGTTCCCAGAAATCCACAGGTTTTTCACTCTTTGAATTGTTGTATGGGCATAGGGTGAGGGAACATCTAGATTTTATTCAAGATGAGTAGGAGGGTGAGTGTGAATCTTACAAGGAGTCTGTTGTGACATATGTCCTAAACCTCAGGACAAGGCTCAGGAAACTCATGGGCTTAGCCCAGGAGAACCTGGCAGAAGCCCAACAGCAGAAAAAGGTCTGGTATGACAGGAATGCTCAAGCTAGAGAGTATGCTGTAGGGCAGCAGGTAATGGTTCTCATTCCTGTCAGACATAACAAGCTGCAAGCAGCTTGAGAATTGACCCTACAAGGTGGTAAGGAAGGTCAGTGATGTTAACTACATAGTGGAACTGCTAGGCAGGAGGCAGGGGCACAAATTGTACCATGTTAACATGATGAAACCTTACCATGATAGGGAGGCCTTTGTGCTGAGTATTTGCAGTGGATTGCAGGTTGAGTCTGAATAGATCTGGTGACTCATCTTCTCAGTGAGGCTCAGACTGACACCTCAGTGGAAGGGGTTGCAATGTCCCAGCAGCTATCACCTACCCAGGTTTGAGAAATCTGAGCAGTGTTACAGGAGTTTGGAGACATGTTCACTGGGAAACCAGGGTGCATCCATCTGGTGCACCACCAGGTGGATACAAGACCCCAAAGGCCTATTAGGCAGGCCTCTTATAGCATGCTTGAGAGAGTCAAACAGACTCTGAGGGAGGAGAAACAGGAAATGTTGGAACTAGGGGTAAATCAAGAGTCCAACAGTCCCTAGGACTCCCCAGTGTTGCTGGCACCAAAGAAGGATGGCAGCACCAAGTTCTGTGTGGACTACAGGAAATTAAATCATCACACAGAGTCAGATGCTTACCCCATGCCTAGGACAGATGAAGCCCTAGAGCAGCTGGGTGGGGCTAAGTATCTTACCACTACTGATCTTACCAAGGGTTACTGGCAGGTACCCTTCACTCCCAGTACTAGAGTGAGGTCAACATTTGTGACTCCTTTTGGCTTGTATGAGTTCACAAAGATGCCCTTTAGGATGAAAAATGCCCCAGTGACTTTCCAGAGGTGGATAGATCATATCCTAGCTGAAGCAGGAGGGTTTGCCCTTGCTTAACTAGATGATATTGCCATCTACAGCCATTCCTGGCAAGAGCACCTTCAGCATGTTAGGGAGGTGCTTGGCAGACTACAGGGGGCAGGGTTGACCATTAAGCCCAGCAAATGTCAGGTGGGTATAGCAGAGGTCTCCTACCTGGGACATATAGTGTGGAGTAGTAAGATCAGGCCAGAGCCTGCCAAATTGGAAGCCATTCAGGCAATGCCTGCACCTGTTACCAAAAAGCAGGTGAGGGCATTCTTAGGGACAGAAGGGTACTACAGAAAGTTCATCTACAGCTATAGTAGCATAGCTGTTCCCCTCACAGTCCTTGCAAGGAAAAACAGGCCAGATAAGGTAGTGTGGACCCCAGCATGTGAGCAAGCATTCCAAAAGCTTAAAGAAGCTTTGAGAAGACCCCCTGTGTTAGCCAGTCCAGATTACAGCAAAGAATTTGTTGTGCAGGTGGATGCTTCGAACCATGGAGTGGGGGCTGTACTTAGCCAGATGTCTTCAGAGGGAGAAGTGCACCCAGTGGTTTATCTCAGTCATAGGCTCAAAACCAGGGAAGAATACTATGCAGCTGTAGAAAAGGAATATCTAGCCATAATGTGGGCACTGCAGAAACTTCAGTGTTATCTGTATGGAAGGAAATTCACTGTAGTTACAGATCAGAATCCCATAACATGGTTACATCGAGCCAGCCCACAAAATGGCAAGTCGCTAAGGTGGAGCCTAGGGTTGCAAGCATATATGTCAGTGCAGTACTGCAGTGGGATTAACAATGAGAATGCAGATGGGGTCTCAAGACAGAGAATGGGGTAAGGTATACCCAGATAGACTGAACCATCTCAAGCAAAGTTTCTCAAGGGACACTTGAAAAAACTAGCTTGAGTTATTGGGGAGGGGTGAAAAACTGAAGGGCTGCCAGACCAGACAGTTAGAATTTTATAAATAATTCTATGTTACTGTAAATATTAATATGATCTTCAGGCTGGTTTCAAAGATGTAAGAAAACTATGTTATGTTCTGAGCTTCAAAAATGTAACCACAGTGCCTCCTGCTGGAAGAAAGCTAATAAACAAAGGATTTTATGACTGTGCTTGATCTCACGCTAGGAGACAGGATGTGTGGACTAGGAAATTCTTTCTAGTGTCCTAAGACAGAGATAATTACTAAGTTTTACATGTGAAGTGTAATTTATTGCTGTGGCTTCCTGGCATGTGCAGATAACAAAAAGAAATGTTAAAATGTTGAGTTCTGTGAGCCTGGGAAACTTAAGCAGAAGTGTCAAGAATGATGTAATCTGAAATGACTCAGCAGTAATGTGTACTGTCAATTTAAGGGCTATCCCAGAAAGTAAGAAGAGCATATTGGATTTTGTTCTGAATCTGAAAACAACTCACCAGCACTGTGCCTTGCTCTGTAAGTAGGATCTTATATCTTAGTATTCCTCTTAGAGATAGATAGAAATAACAAGATTAGTCTAGCTGTTTTCTATATTTATGTGAGACTATCCTACAATGTTGTTTTAAAATGTTTCCTGTGATTTCTGAACTCTCTAATGTCATTGTGTTGAGTTAATAAGTATTGTCTTGTGTTTTTATTATTTATTATTAAATATTTTAAACCTTTCAAATGTGGCTGCTTTGTGTAGAGAAAATTTAAGCTCTTAAAGTACTTGCATGTGGGAGGGTGGCCTAATGGTTAAGGTGTTTGCCTTACAAACACAAGGTGCAGGGTTTGAGTCTCACAAGGGATAGTTGGCTAGGCTTACAATGGCTTGCAAGGGCAATTAGCTTAGTACTAACCTATGAACCTATGAACCTATGGTGATACTGTATAAGCCACTTCTAAATATCCTTCAAGTCTTAGTCACACTTACCAATTGCATAAAAATAACATTGCACAGTAGAATTGGACACCCTTTGGTAATAGCCTTTATAGTAGCTGATAAGAGTAGTTGGTGGTAGGTGGTATTACCATATAGCCTCGGCAGAAGGGGGCAAGCTTGTGAACGTGTGCAAGCCTTCCTCAGGAGTGTCTGTGTGTTTGTATATAAAGCAACTCTCAAAGTGTGTGTTTGTGTGTATGTGTGTGTGTGTGTGTGTGTGTGTGTGTGTGTGTGTGTGTGTGTGTGTGTGTGTCTGTGTAACACCTCACCCCTAACACCAGTAAGGGGCATCCACATTGGGAGGATAACAAGTACATGCACAGTAAAGTACAATTTCCCTTAAGAGCACACAGAGATCAGCTTAGTACTAACCTATGAACCTATGTGTGTGTGTATGTGTGTGTGTGTGTGTGTGTGTGTGTGTCGGGTCCCCTTCATATGAACGAACTTTCAAAAGTTCAACATTCATATGGCCGAGACCATATGATCGAACTTTTGAAAGTTCAAATATTTATAGCGGAGATCCCTATACAGCTCGGAACCAGGAGATTTCCCTTTTCTGTACTGTAGTGCAATCTCAGAGTAGGAATATTTAAGTAGCAGGGGGTGTGGGGGTGCAGGGGGGCTTTCCCCTTGCTAAATGCAGTTAGTGAAGTGTTTTTGTGTGTTTTATGTTGTTTAGCAGATGCTCGACATTTCAAACTATTGATCATATGGTCTTGGCCATATGAAAGTCAGCATTTTGTAAATGTCAAACATCTGAAGTAGACCTGTGTATACTTTGAAATCTTTTTGGTCTGGCAACATTTTATTGTTTGTCTGCTTTCAAAGTTACAATACAGATGTGCACATAGGGTCATTGAACCAGAAACTCTCTTAATTTGTTTTAAAATCTTACAACTGAAGTTACTAAACCATATAGAAATAATTAAAGTATTAAACACTACATGAGTATAAGTTACTGCACATAAATCAAAGCTGCATTTATTTATGTATGACACTGTTGAAAGGGAATTTTTACCCAGGAAAAGCCCATTTACAATGCAGATAATGAAAAATGTTATAAGTTAGATAAAAATTAACAGATTCATAAACATTACAAGAACCAAGAGAAATGAAGCAAACAATAGAGCTATCATTTGAAAAAGCAGATTAACTATAACACAATATATTTGAGAGACCCTGCACATAATCTGCACATAACTTGAATTGTTACCTTGTTCTCTATCAATAACATTAGATAATTATCCTTAAATAAGGTAACATTGTCTACTCAAGCGCCCTAATAATGATATCAGAGGTAAACTCCAAGAGGTAACAGCAGTAAACAACTTGCAGATTTGTACAGTAAATTTCCACTAACATAGTACATCTGCATGCTTTTAAGTAGCTGTGCACTATAACCAACAAAGAAAGTTGCACTTAGAGCAAACCAAGTTGATGAGGAGTCAGATTTAAAGAAAAAAAAGTTAATGAAACAGAAAAGTGGGAAATGATGAGGGAGGTTGGTTGAGGGGCTTCCAAAGAGATTAGTAAGTAGGGTCAGGAATGAGCCTGGATGCAACAAGGAGGACTTGATCAGAGTGCTAAGAGAGAAGTGAAAATATCAGGTTGATTTGATAGTTGTAGGCAGTTCCATGTTGATTTTCCAGTACTAGATGGCTGTAGTATTAGCAAGGTCAACATTTCCATTGTTAAAGTAAAATACCCTCAAGCCGAAGGCAACCTGTCAGCTGCTGTCACCATTATAATAGTGGCATGTTAGAGCTTTTGTCTAGTGAGTGAAGTGACTGAATAAGCACCATGATAAGAAGAGGCTCCAGCCTGAGCAATGTGGTACTCTACAGTCTAGAGGAATGGAGGCAGTGGTATTCAAGCCTCAAGACACAGGATGGGTGAGACCAGAAAGGTAATATTTCAACCACTCCAGGACCATAACAAGAGAGAGACTACACTAGATCATAACTGCTTGATGAATATGCCTTGATCGACAATGTCATATACTAAAGAAAGATCCAGCAGAGCCAAAACAGACCCATCAAAAGATTATTTACTACTGTAAGTACTATGGTGAGCATGAAACCTGGACTGAACAGGAACCATGAGAGTGTTAACTGAAAGACTGAATTCAACCTGTGCAAAGGCAATTATGTCTGTAACTCTGCCAAGAGAAGGAAGTTTAGAGACTGAACAGATATAGTGGAATTCATTAGCATTTAAGGAAGGCTTGTGGAAGATTAGGGTGACGGTTGGGCATACCCCAGTCTACAGTGAGAACAGTAATATCTGGTGAATCACTGGGCTCAGGATATCCAGGCATGCCTGAATCAGAGTAGAATTGCATGAATCCAACCTGCAAGTCATGGTGTACATGCTGAGATCACAGTTAAGAACTCGTCATGATCAGGAATAGCAAACTTTGCTCAAGAATAAGAAAAAAAGCCCCACTAGTTAGTCACTGAAATAGTGTGCATGAGGTCTGAGCAGTCTTGTCAGGAAAAAAAAAGCAGTGGGCAGTGAGGGGTTGGACTACACAGCCTGTCTACCGCCTGAAAGAGAATAGCTGGACAGGTAGGCACTGATGAGACCTTTGAACACATAAGCTGCTATATCATGAGAAATCTTAGCCTGGGGTACTGCTAGTGCAGATTAGACGTGGCACCTTACTGACTTGTCTCCAGTGATACTCCAGCTTCAACTTTTCTTGTCTCAGCCAACAGAACTGTAGTCAAGCCAAGGCTGCCACTTTTTCAGTGAGATATAGCATGCATAGCTTGGGGCTAGCTTACTGACAGATGGAGATAAGGACTTAATACAGAACCCTAACAGTGCTTCAAGTATGCTAACACCATCATCTATAAGGAAAGAAAGAAGTGTTGATGAAAACAAACCAGAAGTCAGACCCACAGGAAAGGTGAGGCAGAAAGGATATTGACCTAGGCTGTCAGTATCAGGATCATGGTCACGATGCTGATAATAACACCTTGCAAATTGTTAAACTGTTTTTACTTTTAGCAAAAGCAATGAGTTATTAGCTTGCCACATATTAACTTTTGGGTATCTTTACAAAGGGCAGTATGACAATTTACAAGTTCTTATTAAGCAATTGCAATTAGTTTGTTTATAGACGGTGGTTGGTGCTAAACAGTTCAGCAAAGGGCACCAAACTGCACAATTAGAGTTCTGTAAGTAAAATGGGTTGTAGTTTGGCATCCCCTCAGTTCATGATCAGAAGAACTATAGAGCAGTAGATGGACCCAGAAGTGATCAGCCCATAAGACTGGTTGCACCACCAGGTCAGATGTATTTTTGTCCAATAGGAAAATCAAGTCTAGAATGCATCTGAATTTGTGCTCTATATTTGTGCTCTACACAGATAATACCTGATCTTTTATCTTACAACTTCATTCCTTAGTGAGAAACATTGATTTATCATTTATCCCAATACTGAAGTCATCAAGAATAAGAAGATTTTGGTGGTAAAGTACCAAGTTGATGAGAAAGTTAATGAACTCTTGTATGGATGCCCTCCCACAACTGGGGAGACATTTACAGTTTGCTACTGTCATGAGGACATGCTAAAAAGATTTAGTCATTGTTTTGGCAACTGCTGCCGGGAGCTGTAACAGATAGTGAACCCACTCGTGATCCTACTCTGTTGAGGACACTAGATAATGCAGACTCCTGGTGGAATACTATCTGTCAGATATGAGCCAAAGTTATCATCAAGCTCTGTGTAATAAATGCAAAACTTGTTTTGGGTGAACATCACATTGATTATAATGGCCTAAAGTGGCCACAGGAGGATAGATTCAAATCATCTACCACATTTGGGGAAGTGGGACCTCTGATACCACCTGAAGGAAGGAAAGATCAGATTCGCCCTCACCTTATGAATGTGTGCTAACCCTAACCCTGCTACTGCTTCTGCCCCTTACCTAAACCCTACACATTAATTTATGAAAACCTCTATACCTAAAAGTACATATACACAAGACACTCAGGTGCACATGTGCACACACCATCGAAACCTCTCAACCTCTAAGAGCAAGAAATCTGGACAAAGCCATAAATAAAAGGGGGGCAAAGGCCCCAAAATAGGGACAATTTCTAAATATTGCTCTTACAAACTTAGAAAGTTGATAGAATAACAGGTTTTGCATAAGCGTGAATTTTGTGAAGGCTATGAAGTCTGAAACCTAAATGTCCGCCATTATTTTTGTACTTCAGTCTTTAACGCTTTACCAGCAATTTGCCAGAAAACCACAATTTTATGAAAAACTGACAAAAAATATGAGGCCAAAATCTGGACATTCTGCAAAAATCTGTACAGGTGAGCGGTATCACACACACACACACACACACACACACACACACACACACACACACACACACACACACACACACACACACACACACACACACGCGCGCGCCCACACACACACACACACACACACACACACACACACACACACACACACACACACTATCAAATATACACAACATTACATATATCCCCTAATCTATCCCTTACCCTAAACTTAGCCTGCAGGCACTCACACTCACTCAACAACATTCATCAACACAGAGTCTAACAAACTGATACTTGACAAATTCATTCGCACATTCTCAAACATTCAAAAATGCACACTATAAAATTCATCCCCTAATCTAGCCATAACTCTCACCCTAAGCAGTAAACACTTGCTCACACACACACCACTAAATATTCCCTAGCCTTTACTCTAAACCTAATCAAAACATAAGCACACACACACACACACACACACACACACACACACACACACACACACACACACACACACACACACACACACACAAACAAAACCTAAACCAAACACACTGTCAGACAAATATTAGACATATATATATATATATATATATATATATATATAGATTCACTTCAGAAGCTCGAATTTACAAAATCTCGAACTTCAAATAACCGAAACCAAAACATCGAGTTTCGTAAACTCGAACTTCTGAAATGAAACCAAAAAAAAAAAAAAGACAAACTTTTGCAGGGCTTTGCCCTGCACCTCCACCACCCCCTACTTAAATATACCAACTCCAAGATCGCTACAGTGGGAAATGAAATCTCCGTCTTGCGCTGTATGCAGAAGCGCAAAACGGGAGATTTCTCATTTCCTGTATACCAACTCCAAGATCGCGCTACAGTGGGGAAATGGGAAAATCTCCCGTTTTGCGCTGTATGCAGAAGCACAAAACGGGAGATTTCTCATTTCCTGTCAACACCACACACAAAAAAAAAACATTACGTACACACAGAGCGTACAAGAATCCTTGCCTCTGTGTGTACGCAATGTATTAAGGTAAGTAAACTTTTATTTTTCAACACTACACATATTCGATTTACTGAAATCTCGATCATATGGTCTCGACCATACAAAATTCGAGATTTCAGTAATTCAATTATGTGAAGTGTACCCATATATATATATATATATATATATATATATATATATATATATATATATATATATATATATATATATGTGTGTGTGTGTGTGTGTGTATGGGTGTGGTTTAGAATGCTGAATGTTGAAAATATTGTGTTTAGTTTTATTGATACCAGAATGTCAAAACTCAGAAGGTCAACAGCAGATATGTATAACAGGAGATATGTATTTGGTCAAAGGTAGACATACATTTGCATGGACAACATGAATGATAAGTAAGTGAAGACTGATGCAGTGTAATACAAATGCAGGAAACACACAGCTGTTCTTCCGTAGGATTAGTTGCTTCACATAATGCCATATCAATTAGATTGATTTAGCCATAATTACCTGATGACGTCTGCCTGCAAATTGAAGATAGGATTTCACCCAGACTTATGGTCAAACAGCATATAAATGTGGTCAAGTAATAGCAGAATGTGTCAGACTTGTCATGCATTCAAGTGTACAGACTTGCACAGTTGTCATACATGCATGTGCAACATTCTGTGTAGAAACATCCTTCCACAGACAGACAGACAGTAAAACACAGTCATAGTGGATACCATTAGAAAGTAATACTGATGAATTGAGAGCAGCATTACCAAATGGATATGTAAAAGCTGAATGAAAATATCAAACATGGCAGAACAAATATGCCGCTTCCAAAATTCACATGCTGGAGTTGATGCAGCACACACGAGTGAATGATATTAACCAGTTAATTGTGCTGTGGTCCACTGAGAGCAGTCAGAAATCCAAAAGAAATATAATGCAGTTGAGCACATTTGATGCCCAATATCCCCATCAGCCGCTGTAAACCATATCCATATGAACTACAACAATGTTAAGGAATATACAAGTGCAGATAAAGACTAAGTCAGAAACCCATCCCCATACAACAGCCACAAGCGTAACACATGTATGTGTGTAGGAACACTGATCTGTAGTCGTTGTATGCTATTCAAAAATACCAACACACTGTACTCTTAGTGGTATTCCAACAATGTATGGAAGGCCTTCCCTGTCTGCTTTCTGTGAAATCTGCAAGGCATTCCAAGTATACCAGCATGCAATCATAGCCACTGATCATCAATTTTGTTCTGATCCTTCCCCAAAATGTGCATGGCAGCCCTTGGGTCAACCACTCTATGTCCTAACAGAAACAGTGATGCCATGCATTGACTTGGTATTAAGTATGCTGCAAATGATGCTCATTATATTCGTACACACTCCATATTGTAAGGGGGAAATAAGTGTACAAGATTAAAACCAAACCAGAAACATCCAAAGGCAAGGACACAGTAATGAAATATATGTTTATTTTTGGGTCCCCTATACAGGGTCGAAATTTCACAAAGTCACAGACCATATGGCCGAGATCATATGCTTGACTTTTGAAATACAGACCATGTGGAACGGGCATCTCCATACAGTGCGGAATGGAAAGATTTCCATCTTCTGCACTGTAGTGCGATCTTGGAGTTGGTATATTTAAATATTGGGAGGTATGGGGGGCATAGCCTCCCATTGGGGGTGCAGGGGGGCTTGCCCACCTGCTAGCAATGTAAACGTTAGTGTTTTTTTTGCTTTTAACATGATCGAAATTTCAAAAGTCGATCATATGGTCTCGGCCATATGGTCCTCGGCTTTGTGAAATTTCGATCATGTATAGTAGACCCTTATTTTCTGTTTATTTAGCACTTTCATCCAAAGTCTTCATCAGAATAAAAAAACATCCTTTCTGTTCACACTTAAATATTCATTTCAATTAACAATATCCAATGAAAAACTACATAAAAAATTCAGGGAACATCTCAAAATTCACATCACCCTACAAACATAACATTTATAAAAGTTTTTATAAAACACATTTAATATATATGGTTTCATTTAAACCAGGCTTTTTATCAGCCTGTAGTCTTAATTCCCTTTTTAACACAGATTTCTTGTAATCACCCCACATGCAATTTTTTAGACACTGTTTCTGATACATAAAACAGACTTCTTTTGTAAATATCACATTAAAATATGCTTATACAGTGCATTATTGCCATCTTTACTTCTTATAGCATATAAATGTTCTTTAATTCTAGTTCTTAGTTTTCTCATGGTCATACCTAAAAGGAAGACCATCCTGAGCATATGGCAGTGTAAATAAGCCCCAAAGAGTCACAGTTATAATGCCTTTTCACTTCCAATACACATTCAGGACTGTGCAAGAATATACTAGGTCACACAGAAATGTAGGTACACACATAACAAAATCCATATGCAAACATCACATTATTTTTGTTATTTTCCACATTACATACTTGAGTGTGATCTGTTTCCAAACAATGTTTAATAGATTTGGCCTTTTTTTGCTATAAACTGAGAATGTCAGAAGGAGTTGCATTGTGTTTTTGTAGACTTAGAGAAAGTATATGACAGGGTGCTTAGAGAAGAGTTGTGGTATTGTATGAGGAAGTCAGGAGTGTCAGAGAAGTATGTAAGAGTGGTACAGGATATGTACGAGGGTAGTGTGACAGCAGTGAGGTCTGCGGTGGGAGTGATGGATGCGTTTAAGGTGGAGGTGGGATTACATCAAGGTTCAGCTCTGAGCCCTTTCTTATTTGTAATGGTGATGGACAAGTTGACAGACGAGATCAGACAGGAGTCCCCGTGGACTATGATGTTTGCAGATGACATTGTGATCTGTAGTGAGAGTAGGGAACAGGTAGGGGAGACCCTGGAGAGATGGAGATGTGCTCTAGAGAGAAGAGGAATGAAGGTCAGCAGGACTAAGACAGAATATATGTGTGTGAAAGAGAGGGAGGATAGAGGAATGGTGAGGTTGCAAGGAGTAGTGGTGGCGAAGGTGGATTAGTTTAAATACTTGGGGTCAATAGTTCAGAGTAACTGTGAGTGTGGAAGAGAGGTGAAGAAGAGAGTACAGGCAGGATGGAGTGGGTGGAGAAGAGTGTCCGGAGTGATTTGTGACAGATCAGTACCTGTAGGAGTGAAAGGGAAGGTCTACAAGAGGGTAGTGAGACCAGCTATGTTATATGGGTTGGAGACAGTGGCACTGACAAAAAGGCAGGAGTTTGAGCTGGATGTGGCAGAGTTAAAGATGTTAAGATTTGCACTGGGTGTGACGAGGGTGGACAGGATTAGGAATAAGTATATTAGAGGGTCAGCCCAGGTTGGAAGGTTTGGAGACAAAGCCAGAGAGGCAAGATTACATTGGTTGGACATGTGCTGAGGAGGGATGCTGAGTATATATTAATAGTAGGCACTAAACAGCCTATAATTGCAAAGTACCTTGCTAAGGAAACAGCTCCTATACTTTACAAAGAAAAAAAAAAAAGCCCCAAACCAGGCATGTCCAAGGGTCAGCTTCTGGTAATTTCTCCTGTCCACCTGGTGAATCTGGGCATACTGGGGCAATGTAGCAATTGCCTCATGTACACAGACAACCCTCTCCTCCTACCACCCAACACTACAACCTGTGAAAGATGCACTTACATAGCCAAAATGGAAGCAAAGCTCTCTCCACCCAAGATTGTGCTAAACAGTCAAGAGGAGAAGGTTAACACCCACACTACACCTCAAGCAACACATAGCCCTTCTAAACCCGCACCACCAACACCCACATATAGCAACATTAAATCCACATATGCAGAGGCCCTTAACTGTAACATGCCCAAGCAACAAAGACCTCTGAAGCTGAAACGCAAACAAACACCAGTCACAACCAATGTGTCACATAGTTCACAACACCATTGTGCCACCCAGCAACAGCCCCTAAGGCAAGACAATGTACCTAACACTTTAGTCATAGGTGACTCTATAGTCCGGCACACTGATGTCCCTCTCACCAGGTTGAATAAGGAGAAAATTACAGTCAGCTGCCTGTCGGGTGCCAGGATCCACCACATAACGCATGCACTCAAGTCACCCCACAACAAGTACAAATATGACTCTGTCATTGTCCATGTTGGAGTGAATGACTTGAGACGTACCTCCCTGGACTACATGAAAAGAGACATGGAAGAGCTCTCGGATCATGTGGCCCAGGCAGGTATGACCCTAGCCCTGAGTAGCATCCTGCCTTCACCCAGAATGATACCACAATATAAGGATAAAATGATTGACTTCAACAATTGGCTAAGCTTATGATGTCATTCAAAGGGAATCCAGTATCTGTCTGCCTGGGATAACATGATTGACAGACCATGATGCTTTGCCAGAGATGGTCTGCACCTGTCGCCCCTGGGATTCAGGTTGCTGGCTAAGGCTCTTGCCACCCCTATAGTGCCTTTTTTAGGCAAACTTCAAAGGACAAAACCACCACCATAACAGGTACAAGCATGCAAAATCTGAAGGTAATGCTACTCAATGCTAGAAGTCTAAACCTCAAAATGCACTGTCTCGAGGCACTCCTAAAAATGGAGAACATCGATATCTGTGCAGTAACTGAGACCTGGTTCAAGGTTCCAGAGAGCACCCCTGCAATACCAGGCTACAACTCTTACCACACATTTTGGCCACCAAACCAGGACCAAAACACTAAAGGTGGAGGAGTGTCAATATTCACCAAGGATATTCACACCACCAGGCTAGTTGGCCAACACAATGTGTCTGAAATTCTCCAAGTGCAACTAACACTAGGTAAGACTGCAATCCAATTTGTAGCTTGCTACAGATCCCCCACCATACCCCAAGATTCTCACTACACCTTTCTAAACATACTGGAAAATATCAAGATAGAACCAAACACCCTAATACTGGGTGATTTTAACTACCCTGCCATTAACTGGGAAAACTACTCAAGTCCCAACACCTTTGCACAACGGTTCTTGGAATTCATAAATTCCAATGCCCTGGATCAACTAATCCATAGTCCCACCAGGGGCTGCAATATCCTAGACCTGGTCATTACCAACATGGGAAATCAATGCTCCATACCTATGGTCACCCCCTCGTTAGTGAGGTCTGACCATAAGCTAATCACCCTTAACATCCACATCCCACCCCACCCCAATAAAGAAACCACCATAAAAAACTTCTCCAAAGCCAACTTCATGCTACTCAAGTCAGAAGTGACAAACTTCATGACACCCATGCAGACGGGAACTGAAAGTTCAACTGCTGAATCCTACACTAAGGCACTGTACGAGCACATCCACTCATGCATGAATCGTGCCATCCCAAATAGAACCAAAATACTCTCATACAAAAAAAGGAAGCCAAGCTGGTGGTCCCCTGCCATAAACAAACTTTACAACAAAAGGAACAAACTTTTGCAGAAAAGAGGAAAATCCCAGGATGCAAAAAACTCCCTTACTAGCCTCAGTAAGAAACTGAGATGCCTCATAAAATCCTACAAAGCTAGTTACGAAAATAAAATTGCCAAAGATTCCAAAGACAACCACAAAGCATTCTATAACTATGTCAAGAATCTAAATGGCAGTGCTCAGATCTGCTCTGAGCTAAAACAGAATGGCATTAAATATACTGATCCGAAGGATATTGCCAATATCCTGGCAGATCGATTCAGTGCCAACTTCACCCCCCTCACACCCCCTAAATGGCCCATCTCAATACTGGAAGATTGCCAAATTCCAGTAATAACGGCCACACAGGTACAAAACGCACTCTCTAAAGCCAAGAATACAGCATCCATGGGACCAGATGACATCCCGGGCTGTGTACTACATGAACTACAATATGAACTGGCACCTCACCTAAGTGTCATGTTTAATCATAGCCTCACCTCAGGTTTCATGCCCACTGAGTGGTGCAGAGCTACAGTTATCCTAATCCACAAGGGGGGGATCCAGCTTGGATCCCGGAAACTACCATCCCATCAGTCTGACAAGCCTTATCTGCAAGGCCATGGAGCATATTATCATGGAACTTATAAACAAAGACATTGGCAACCTTCAAACACTGGACCCCACCCAGTTTGGGTTTGTGAACGGCCGATCTTGTCTCCTGAACCTGATTGACTTCTTTGAATCAGTCTCCAGAGCCATGGACAAGGGTAAGGTGGTCCACACAGCCTATCTAGACCTTGCCAAGGCCTTTGACACCATCCCCCACTCTGGAATCATAGATAAACTTACTAAGTTGGGCATTAATCCCTATGTCACCCAATGGGTTGCTAAATGGCTTACTGATAGAACCCACACTGTAAAAGTAGCCGACTCCAAATCCAGCTCCAGACAAGTGACAAGTGGAGTACCTCAGGGTTCAGTCCTGGGGCCGCTCTTGTTTGGCATCTACTTCTCTGAAGTACAGGTCAACACTAAGGGACTCTGGCTAACAAAGTTTGCAGATGACTGCAAGCTGGGAGCCATTATTGAATCCCCAAATGATGTGGATACTCTACAAAAGGGCCTTACAGAAACAGATGCTTGGTGCCAGAGCCATGGGCTCAAGCTCAATGCCAAGAAATGTATTGTTATCCCCTTTGGGAAAAAACATGTATCCATGAATTACCATATAGGTGGCAGTACACTAAACACAGAAAGTGTGATAAGAGACTTAGGGACACAGGTGGACAGTGGTTTCACCTTCGATAACCACATCGCCACAACAGTCAGGAAATCCTTCTATGTGGCACCCCTCATCACGAAGGGCTTTTCATCCAGAAAAAAAGGAGGTCATTGTCCCACTGTACTCCTCCCTCATTAGACCCATTATAGAATACAACGCCCCATTTGGTATGTACCTCTCAAGACATCTGCAACAACTGGAAAGGCCTCAGAAATACCTCACTAAAAGAATCACAGGCCTAAAGCAGATGCCATACGCTGACCGCCTTAAAAAACTCCAGCTATACTCTGTCGCATATCGTCTACTCAGAGGCGATCTCTGCTTAACATACAAGGCCATGTCAAACATGTTGGACATGCTACACTTAAAGAAATCCCAATCCCTCAGAGCTACACGCTCCAGGGATCTAAACCTAGTCATCACAATAAACAAAACATGCTGGAGGGATAGGTTCCTGACCCAGAGACTCCCCAGACTCTGGAATAGATTGCCCATACATGTAAAGCAGAGTGCCTCTTTGGACCTCTTCAAGAGGAACCTTGACGATTGGATGGGAGAAAGGAAATTCACCCCAGGGATCACGTCAGTCGCCCTGCTAGACAGGGGTCCAGGAAAGTAAATAATGTGGGAAGAAATAGCCAGGGAATTGTTATGGCTAGGCTTGTATAGGCCCTAGGGCTGATAGCCTAGTACCAACCTATGAACCTATGAACCTATATTCAGCAAAATATGCTAAGAATGAAGCTACCAGATAACAGGAAAAGAGGAAGGCCTGAGATAAGGTTTATGGATGTGGTGAGAGAGGACATGCAGGTGGTTGGTGTGACAGAGCAAGATGCAGAGGACAGGAAGAAATGGAAACAGGTGATCTGCTGTGGTGACCCCTAACGGGAAAAGCCGAAAGAAGATGATGATGTAGTTCTTCCTCCACTATATTTGCAAAATCTTTCTTAACTTGGAAAAAAATTCAGCTCTGATGAACAATACTTTTTATTTTCACATTATCTACCATTTGTCTTTCTAAAGTATAGCCAAACATTTCATTTAATGCTGTGCTGATGAGGCCATAAAAAGGCGGAAACATGTATGTCCACAGCTAATGGGGTTTGGCTTTATTGGCCTGAATGTATCCACAAAGACTTAGAAAGAAAACAGCAAAAAGTCATGGACATTCAGAAGCCATATAGCTGAAACACTTGATGTCCTTAAAGGACCATTTGCATATTTCCCATGAGCCTCTATTGCAGGAGGTTTAAAGTATCTTATAGACTGCAACTATATGCATATTTATGGTGTAATAGCTATGAGCAAATATTCAGAAGGCATTATTTTTCTGCCTGCAGCAGTCCTCTGTGCAAGATTGCTGTACAGCAGGATCTAGGAATTTTCCCTTTCTCTGCTTTAGTGTGATCTTAGAGTATATATATATATATATATATATATATATATATATATATATATATATATATATAAAACAAAAATAAACTTTGGTTGAATTATCACTGGCAATAATTTATTCAACACTGTGCTTCATCAGTTATATGTGCAGTTTGTGTGAAAGCTAACAGTGTGAATAAATTGTCTGTGATCCTTGAGTCAAATTTTCTTTTAGCTTGGTTATTTATATTTCTCTGGTTTAGTTTACCAGATGGAGCTACCTTTTGGTTGTTTATATATATATATATATATATATATATATATATATATATATATATATATATATATATATATATATATATATATATATATATATATATATATATATATATATATATATATATATATATACCCACATACACACACACACATATATTTTAAATATAATTAGTAGGGTATGTAGGGGAGCAGTGCCCTACATGGGTGGCACAGGAGTCCTTCCCTGCCCTACAAAAATACTGTTTTCATTGTTTTTGTTTTTTTGTTCAATATTTTTTAGATTGAAATTTTTTTCAAATCTCAGAAGTGCATTCACTATTTGATGAAGTACACACGCACATTATATATATATATATATATATATATATATACAGGTTACGTACAGATGCTTGACTGCATCTTTCACCAAATCCCAAATTGGTGAGCATACTTGCGCGAAAGTGCTGTTCTCCGAAGCAGCATGTTCGCTTATGTATGCTTCTTGTTCCAGATACTATGGTGCGGTAAAGGGAAAATTCCCTTTTCCCCACTGTAGTGCAACCTTGGGGTGAGAATATTAAAGTAGGGGGTGTGGGGAGCTTGCCCTTGCATTCTAGTAGATTTTGTGTGTGTGTTTTTTTAACATACTTTAACGAAAGTGCTTTTTCAATGAAAACTCTTTCGTTAAAGTGTGTTTGGTGGTAATGGATTTGGGATTTTGATCTTTCGATCAGAAGTCCTAGATCCATATATATATATATATATATATATATATATATATATATATATATATATATATGTATAAACGTGTGTCCCAAAAGAACCTAGCATGATCACCACAACTGCAAGCATATAATGAGTTTATTCTTTAAATAAGAACTAAAATGCATGAAAACAAAAAAAGAAGAATGAGCTTTTTGGTGAACATCAACCTTCTTCAAATTCATCATACTGTCTGGTTAAAAGCCATTTAAATATAACATAACCAGTCATAGTAAAACAACTATTTAACCTACTACAGAAGTCACATATATCCCAAGCTATTTTAAATAGATAATAATTAGATTCAGCAGTCAAGATAAATAAATTAAATGAATAAATTAATTATTGTAGTCTTTGGTTCTGTTATTTTTTGTATATATATCAGTTATGTCATTAACAGCTTTTTTTAAATGCTATGTTTTAAGAAACATTTAAAAATACCTGTTTCCCTTCCCTACCCTTAGTCAACTGCTCTCAGGTCCATTGGAACTTTTTTTCTTTCTAGGGATTTTAACTGTAAAATACTAGTTATAGATACATGTTTGTTCAGTCCTGGGTAATTAGTGGTAAAGAAAGAACTATACTGGCAGTTACGTTTAAACGCTACTAATTACCTGGGACTTAACAAACATGTATTTATAACTAGCATTTTATGGTTAAAATCCCTAGAAAGATAAAAAAGTTCCAACGGACCTGCTATTTACAGAACTGTTGGTGCTTTAAGAGAAAAACTATGTTGAGGGTGTGTATGCAGAATTGTTCATTGATGGGTTAGCAACGAACTGATGTAAGAAATGGAGGGGGATTTAATGTTTGAAATGTGTCAACATCTGAGGAAGTTTTGAACTTATCAAAACGAAAGCGCTTATCTTGTGGTTTACATATTTTTAGCTTGTGGTTTTTAAGGTTTAAATTAAAGGCTTCATGTTTGCTAAGAGTTAGTGGATCTCTTCACTGGTTTTTCAAGTTTGGTCCTGCTTTCTTTGGTTTGATTCATAGTAGAACCATGGACTACTCTTGCCCAAGAAATAACCCTATAAAATCATACCATAGATTGAGACAAACAACACTGTCTGTGTGGAGGCAGAGTCACAGCCATGGTCAGCATCCCTATGTTGTTGATTAGGGCATGAAGTCAGTTAGAGAATGCAAAGCTAGGTATGTGCTAAACTCCTATGAGAAGATGGTATTGCTCCATCTTAGCTATCAGACTGATGGATCTCTGCACACGTACCCACTTTTTCCTGTTATTGACGTACCCACTTTTTCCTGTTATTGACGTACCCACTTTTCCCTGTTATTGACGTACCCACTTTTCCCTGTTATTGTTATGTGTCTGCTTAACAGACAATACCAGGGTCATGGATTTTCAATTTTTTTTCCATGGAAAATGACAGAAATTCAGAAATTTAGACTGATTAGTGGAAAAGTTATGTGATTTTTATGGAACTGGGTATTTTAGGTGAGAACATTCTGTGAAGATAATTTGTATTTCTTCTTATATTTGATACTTGTATTAGTGCAAGCTTACTCTACTGCATGTTCTACACTTTCAATTTGTTTTACTTAGAGATGCCCGTAAGTTATGATTCAGAGTAATGTAGAAAATGCATGAAATAATCTTGGGTAAAATTCCAGGAATTTAGGTGACATCAAAATTTGTTCCTTAGGTTGTGCATATTCCTTCCAAATTATGTATTTCTCTGATAATAAAATATTGTGACCCTTTGTTCTACTGTGTACCTAAAACCCATCAGGACCTTCTAAATCTATAAGGGAGCCCTGTTGTCTCCTGTAACAATGGTTCCTTTGAAAGGCTTGGTGTTTTGATGGATGAGTATGTTCAACCTTTTGCCAGGGACTGTTATTCTAGCTTTGAAATAGCTTAAATTTATTGAAACTCTTGAAAGATTTTATATGGTATAAAGACTAATGTTTTGCTACCTTTGATTTTCTACTCTCTAAACCTCTATCCAGCATATCTAAATTCTAAAGGCAATATGGTATTTTAATGAAATAAAGAACTTAGTGTCTACCTGTATGATCTGTTGACATTTTGGTTGAACAATAACTTTATTTACTTCAAGAGGAAAGTATACCAGCAGCAGCTGTAGTGGCAGCTGGTGACTTCAAAGCAAGGGAGGGTGGAGGTGTGGGGGGGGGGCTGCAGGAAACAACTGGAAAGGGTTAGGCTAACTGGAATAGGATGAGACTATGTTACAGTCGATCAATGACATTTACTACAGGCGGCACTGTGGCACAGTGGATAGAGTTGTCATCTCACAGCAAAAGATTCCTCAGTTTGATTCTCAGTAGGGGTGCCTACTGTGCAGAGTCTTCATGTCCTCCCTGTGTTCACTTGGGTTTTCTCTGGGTGCTCCAGTTTCCTCCCACATTCCAAAAACATGCGGTAGGAGAATTGGGCACTCTAAATTGGCCATAGGTGTGAATGTGCATGCGAGTGTATGGTGAGGAAGAAGTACCATGGCAGGGCTGGCCACCTGGGAGTGTGGACCTTGGCTCTAGAATGGTTGTCGCTGGTGGGGTGACATACTGAAACCATGGGCAGAAATGTGAAAAAAGGTTGATGAATAGAATGATCTCCACCTGTGATCAAATAGCAGATGTGGTCATTCATTGTCATCTACATTCCCACTCATTATAGCCACTTCATTGATTTTATACACCTGACATGTTTAACTGCAATCAAGAAGGCCAACCTTAGGGGAAATGAAACCTCAGACAAAGGACTTTAAGGGCCCCCTTTTGCACACTAGTCTCCCATGCACTTTCTTGGTTGCCTTTGCCTATTTTTCCCTCATCCTGGACCTGCATCATTGATACAGATTACTTCTTTCTCATTTTTCCGCACCTTGATTTATGTTTTAGCTTCTCAACATGCCATATTTAAAAGACACTACAACTGGCCGAAGTTCTACTGTAATATGTCTAGAAGATGTAAGTGCATTAAGTCAGGGACTTGAGGGGTCACCAAGTCATATGGTTCTAAATGCTGTGATGTGCATCTTACAGCTTTTTACAATTTTTTGATTTAAATATAGCCTAACCAAAAAATCATGAGAAAGGAAAGAGATTCAGTTTTATTTGTTTCAAGTAAAAATAAGTTTATTTATTTTACATTTGTTTACTGGGAAAGTCCAACCGGACATGTTGCCCTTTTTCAGTGGAGGCCAGGGGGAAAAGATCCATTGTTAGTACAATTTTTATTAGTACAATTTTATATTACATTGCAAGAAAGACAGAAACAAAAATTAATACATGTAACAATAACAAAAAATAGGTATGATTAGTACAGTGCAAAGACAAGACAATTACATTGGATACATAAAATCTGAAAGACAGTTCTTGTTATTGTATAAAATAAACAAACATAAACAATGAGTGAAAATGATATTAGTTCAGTTACATTATTTTCAATGTAATAGCATATGAAAGAATTGAATGATGTTTGAAGTTTAGAGTTAGAAAGGAAAAAAAAATTAACATAAAATAGTATTATGGTTGGGTTACCCATGTTCATCACAGATGCAAATCCAGGAATTGGTGAGGTGGGCTTTAATGCGATGCTTGAAGTTTTTTAAGCTAGTTGTTGTTTTACTGTCTAATGGCAAGGCATTCCACAATTTTGCAATGTAAGAGGAATAAAGAGAGTCGCCTGAACTATTTTTGCTTCTGGTTACTTCAACTAGAACTTTGTTAGTGGATCTTAATGGGCAGGAGTTTGTGTGCAAAATAAGGAGGCCTTGTACGGCTGGTGTTTTTTCAGGTTCATAGAACATTTGGTTGATGATGGAGAGTTGTGTGAGGGTGAGTTGATGGGGCAAGTCTAACCAAGATAGTTGGTTTAGGGCTTTGAAGTGTGTTCTAGAAGGGGAATTGGTGGCAAATTTTGCTATCTTATTATATAAGATGTCTATCTTGGCTAGGTCTGATTTGTTAAGGTTAGTAAGAATGGGTGATGCATATAGTAGAATTGACAGAAGATGGGTCCTGGCTGTAATGGTTTTGGAGATTTTGGTTAGGTAATTTTGCATTGGTATAGGGTTCCAATTTTCTTATGGACTTTTTTTTATTATTTGGGCAATGTGTAAGTCAAACCTCAGATTTTGATCTATAATAGCTCAGAGAATCTTGGTGAATGGGACTGGCTCAATCAGTGTTTTGTTGCCAGACATAATATTGAAGCTGGTGAATTGGTGTTCATATTTAGTGGGGTGGAAGAGCATAAGTTTAGTTTTATTCGGGTTGAGGATTAATCGGGCATCTGCCAGCCATGATTCAATAGCACTGAAGAATTCTTGGGTTATGTTTTGGAGTTCGAGGAGGGTTGGGGAAGAGCATATTACTTGGGAGTCATCTGCGTAGTGGATAAGGGTGGCTTGAGATGTGGCAGTGTTGAGGTTATTGGTAAACAAGTTAAAAAGAAGGGGGCTGAGGATGGACCCTTGAGGCATGCCCTGGTTACTGGTAATAGGGGTGGTATGACTTTGTTCCAATGTACAGCTTGTTGCTAATCTGTGAGGTAGTCTTGGAACCAGGCTAGAGTGGAGTAACTTAGGTTAAACTTGGTCAATGTGGTTAGCAGTTTGTTGTGAGAAACTGTACTGAAAGCTTTCAATAAATCTAAAAAGATAGATGATACTAGGTCGCCTTTGTTTCTGTGTTGATTGATGGTATTGGTGAAGCTGATGAGGGCTGCGGTGGTGGTATGGTTGGGGTGGAAGCCATGCTGGGTATTTGTGAGTAGTTTATTGTCTAGAAGGTGGTTAACTATTTGTGTGTGAATGCACCTTTCGAGGATGTTTACAGAGAGGATAAGATTGCAATGGTCTGATAGTTGGAGAAGTATGTGGAAGGACCACCTTTGTGCAGGAGTATGATGTGTGCAATTTTCCAGAGGGTGGGGATACATTGCTTGGATATGGAATGATTGATTAGCAGGGAAACTGGGTAAGAGATGGCTTCAGCTGCCATTTTTATATATGCAGTAGGGAGGTTGTCTGTGCTAGAGTTGTGGGTTTTAGCCTGAGGAAGTATTTGAGGATGGTGTGGGCTGGGACTGGTTGTAGGGTGAAAGTGTTGTTTTTGTGTAATAGTGAAGTTAGGTTAGGTGGTGGTTTTGAGCAGTTTTTGCTAGTGAGGATTTTGCTGGAGTCAGTGAAGTATTTGTTAAACTGGGTGGCAGTATTTTCAAGGGGGTTACTGGAGATTGGCTGGGGGATCCTAGTTTGTCCTGGTTACAGTATTTTGTTTATTGTGGATCAGAATTTTTGAGGGTTATTTTGGTACCTAGATTGTAAGCTGCTACAGTAGTTCTTTTTGTCAAGTCTTGTTTGGATTTTAGCTTTGTTTCATAGCTGGAGGTACTTTTGGAGATCTGCCATTGATTTGTTGTGGGCCCATAGGTACCATACTTGGTCTCTTTCTTTTAGGAGTGATTTAGTCTGCTTAGAGAGCCAGGGGGAGCAATTGGATTTTGATCATTATAACTGTACTGTTCTTAAGAACCTGATCTCACAATATATTTTATCGATGAAATTATTAAAGGGAAAACAGTGAACAGTGTGCCTATTCACCTTTCTAGGAATAATCTGTTCTTAGCCAGGAGAGGCTAGACCCATGCAGTCCCTGATTTTGTGGAAAGTCATTGATGTTACCTCATATTTCTGGCCTGTTCCTTATAAAATATATGCTTTTCTGTCTAATCGGAAAGGTGTGCAGTGATAAATAATGACTTTTGTGAGCTTCAGACTTCATATCCTTCAGAAAATGCATGAGAATCTGTAAGCCGTTATCCAAGCACTTTCCCGGATAATTAAGTCTGATATTTAAAATTGTCCCATATTTGTCCCTCTGCACCCTATTGTTATCTGCTTTCCTCTGGTTATTATGTCGAGATGTATGGCGACATCGTACGTAGCCGGCTTGTCATAGAGCACTGCTCGGCGGAGCTGCATCTCAAAAAAAACTACGTCTGGGTCTCTTCAACTGCGGCGCACCTGCTGGAGTTTCTGCCGCACATGGCAGTGGTCTTCAACAATTTTATCCATGTTGCATCTTATTTCCTGTTTCTTCAGTTGATGAGATTATTACAATAACTAGAACTGCCAGCAGCTGACTTCCAATGAACTTTCCACATCATTATTTTTGGTAACGATTCTGAAACTGTTCCCCTCGTATCCAAAAGCAAAGACTGTAAGAAATAGATATAGTGATTATTGGTAATCGAATTGACGGCCTCCTTTCCAGTTTTGTTTTCTCGATGATGCAATTAACTGCCCTCGCCTCTGCACAGGTGTGGCAAATCTGTTGTGCAGATTTTTGCCGTTGGTTAATTGCGGTTTCCCTTTATTGATTTACAAACATATTAATTTAATGGTATGTCACATTGTTTTAAATATAGTTACATGTCATAATATCCAAACAGTGCCACTGGAAATAGTTTTTTTTCTTATTGTGTTAAACATAAGATAAAGTTTTGTCCATATCTTTGAATACTGCACTCCGAGCTACATGCTCTAGGGACCTAAACCTTGTCACCACAATAAACATAACATGCCAGAGGGATAGATTCCTGTCCCAGAGACTTCCCATACTATGAAATAAACTACCTATCTATATCAAACTAAGCTCCTCATTAGCACTCTTCAAGAAAAATCTTGATGATTGGATGGGAAATAAGAAATTCACCCCGAGGATCACTTCTGTGGCTCTGCTCGACAGTGGCACAGGAAAATAATTTTCTTGGGTGGCAAAGGCCAGGGTACCTTTTTGGCTGGGCTTGTATAGGCCCTAGGGCTGATAGCCTAGTACCTACCTATGAACCTATGATCATACTGTTTTGATAGGGGCCATGCTTTTGAGGATGCTTAAAAATGTGGAGTTGAAGTAATCAACTGCACTGTCTAGGGATAAAGTTTTAAGGGGTTTCCAACTGGAGATCTTAAGGGATGATATGAAATCTTGAGGCCTGAAATTGTTAGTACTCTTGAGTTGGTGGATAGATGTTTTTTTTTGCAGGATTAGCCTGATGATGGATAATATATGTTGGGAGGTGGTCACTGAGTGAGTCAGGGAGGGTACATGTATTATAGGACAGAATGAGGTAGCTGGTGACAATCCAGTCAAGGAATGATTTCTTTTTAGTTACTTTATCAAACCTTGTTGTGGTTTGAATTAATTGGGTGAAGCCATGAAGAATGATATGAATAGTTGGATGGTCAGAGTTGCAGGAGTACCAATTAATACTAAAGTCCCCTAGTATGATGATCTCTTGGAGGAGGTTTTGGTAGTCCATTGTAAGATGGATTCAAGTTTGTCTATATTATCACCAGAAGGAATACAGATACCAATAATGTTAATGTTTTTTATTTTGGTTGAATTTTATTCTAGCCAAGAGTATTTCTGAGTTGGAAATATTAGGGGGATTATGGTTGATGATGTCTATTGTAAGATGGTTTTTGAAGAGTAGGGTGATGCCTTCACCTCTTTTCGATTTCCTGTCTAGCCTGTAAATGTTATAACTAGTGGGAAGAATTTCATTATCAGGGATATCTGGTTTAAGCCAGGTTTCGGTTAGGAGGACTATGTCAGGGGAGTGTAGAGATAGGGTTGCATGAAGTTTCTGTATTTTATTAAGAAAGCTTCTTATGTTCAAATTAATTATGAGTAGGTCATTGTTTTTTCTGGGGAAATTAAGAGGGTATTGTTGTGCCTTGTTAGTGTTGTCCTGAAAAGGTGTGGGTCAAGGGTTGAGGTGAATGTCTCCATTGAGGCTGAGTAGGGTGGGTGTTAAGTAGATGTTTTTCAGGTATTTGAACATTCATTTATCATATTGGAGCATTACATGTTGGTTGGTATATTGTGGGAGTCATTTAAGTGTGGCAAGGTCTATATCTGTGCAGTTATAGATAGCTGGGTTTCTGATGAATGAGAATGGTTTTACTTTGAAGGGGGTTTGTGTGAGGTGAGCAAAAGTGTGATGAGTGTATCTCAGGATAGTGTGGCAGGTTGTAAGGTGGGCTAGGGTGGAAAGAATAAGTAATGCTAAGCAGTGAGAGATTATCATCTTTTTGTAGAATGTGTAGGTGGGTGGTGGGAGAGAGGTGGGAGTGAGATGGGTGGGAGGAGTGTAAAGTTTGAGGGAAATGTAATAGAGTTAATGGAGGGAATACGTGTAGTGTTAGGTAGTGAATGAATGTTAGATGGGGTGCTGGCTTCAGTATAATAGAGTAGGTATTATTGGTGTGTACTGTGGGTAAGTGACAGGTGAGGTTTGTGGGAGCTTTTGATTGGATGGGCTGAACTGTGGTTGTGGTTTGGTGGAAATAAATGTAATTGAATTGGGGGTGGGTGAGAATGGGGGTATGGTAAAGGAGCAGATTGGGTTGGACTCTGGTAGAATTGAGCAGTAAAAGCTGAAAAAAAAACAATCAACGGACTGGTTTTAGGTATGTCCTTTATAGTTAGGTACCTAGCTTAAATCAGAAAAAGCAACAGTCTCAAATAGTAACCTTTTCCCCCTACAACTTACAATTAGCCAATTACAGTAATTTACTGGGTAACTTTTGCTGAGGTTTGTTTAGAGTCTTAACTCTAATTTAATGTAGTTAAGAATGTAACTGGGGGAAATATATTTACTAGTGATGGGGGTGAAGGAGCAGCTGCCAACCCTCAGGTGGTGTAAAAACAGTACAGGTATTTAAGCTTTCAAACTAAGCACTTGCCACAGGGACAAGCTGAAAGTGTACGAATCCAGACACCTACAATATTTCTTTTCTTTAGTGTCCTTGTGAAGCCTTGTGGCCGTTTTCTTCAATGGAGGTTCAGTGGCCGAGGTTCAACAAGAGGGAGAGGGTGGCAAGAACCCATTTGCAGAGGCTGTAATATAATGTTTCTTTTCTTTAGTGTTTTTGTGAATCCTTGTGGTTGGCTGTTTTCTTCAATGGTGGTTCAGGCAGTGACCAAGATTCAACAAGTGGGGGAGGGCGGCAAGAACCTGTTCACAGGGGCTGTAATATTCAGAGCTACACTGTGAGCTTGAGGGTACAGACAGCCTTAGACCCAATATTCAAAGGTATCTCCTCAAAAAATGGAGAAGACAAGTATAAGGCTATAAAATCCTAGATGGAAATAGTGCTTACCTTCCTATCTCTCGAAAGAGAACGTTACCCTCTGTGTACCCCCTCTGGTGTTTGACTGGGATAAAAGTAAAAGTACAAATGGCCAGAGGCATATATTATACAGCCAAGAGTCTGAGAGAAGAAATCAAAGCACATGGATATAACTCATATAGATATAGGGAGTTCATGCAGACTTGACACAGAAGTAATCACAGCCGAAAACTCAAACCAGTGAACCAAGCACTATTAGATGGTGACACTACTCAATGTGACACTGCCAATGATCAGCTACTATCACACACATCCTGCTCTGACCTCCACAGTAAGCCACTTACTGAGTACAATGCTGACATATGACTGTGATGGAAAGTGAAAAGAAAATATGGACAATTTTCTACTTTTAGATACACAAGAGTTTATAGTCTGAATGCAGTGTAACCCCCCACCTCACAAACATCTCAACATTTTATCTCGAAAAACAAAGAAAACCAAAAATAATGGTGAACAAAGTATGAAAAACATGGACAGCTATTGCCTTTGTTTACAAAAAACCTTGTTAGAGTAACAGACTCTGCATTAGTGTACATTTTAAATGTTTGTCATCTTTATCTACTAACTGCAATCTTCAGTGATTTACCTGGTAAACCAGAAACTTTATTTGGAACAGATTAAAATATGACACAAAAAATCAGGGAAATTCTGTAAATCAGGGATAGTTTGGAGCATCTATAACACCCCCTACAGTTACAGATGTGACCACCAATTACAACCACTCATATTAATAAGACTATATAACTCAGGTGTTTGTATCAATTGCATACATAAATAATGGCTACAGAGTAACTTAGCATTTCAGCTCACTATTGTCAGAATAGAGTGTGCAATCCCTCCAAACACATTACCACATAAGTTTCAACCTTTTATCTTAAGAATAAAGGATAAAGCTAAGAATAATAATGGATAAGAAGCAAAAGCTGGAACAGGTACTGCCTTTATATGCTTAAAAACTTGCTATAATAACAGGCTTTGTATTAGCATGTCTTTTTGAGGGTTATTGAGTCTGAAACTCAAATGGCTGCCATTATTTGCTGCTAGCAATCCTCACTGAAACACAAACTTTATGAGAAATGCATCGCAATATGACAGAAAAAATTAGGGATATTCTGCAAAATCAGGGACAGCTCAAGTTATCTGCACCCCCATACTTACACACTCACACACACACATGCACACTCACATGCAAGGATGCAGCCAGGCATACACTTTGTACCCTACTGAGTACATTTTTTTACATCACTCAGAAACATTGTGACTTTTTTCAGGTCATATTATTTTCAAAGCTGTCAAAATTAATGTCTTTAACAACTAGTACATAACTTGTTTCCAGACAAGATTGCAAATCTAAAAACATTATCTTTAGTAGTTTAAGAAGGGACTGCTGAAAATGATGGTTACATTTATTAGCAGCAATGGGGGAAACATTTTGAAAGATCTGTCCATTTGTTTGAAATGCTGGGTGGTTTGGGGGGCAGTAAAAAGAGTTTGTGAGTGCAAATGCACTCGATGGTACACAAACACGAAACCTCATACACTGCACACACCACAATAACAACAATCAACAAACAAAACACATCCCCTGTCCAAAAACCACACAAACAACACAAGCACACCAAAATCCTTACAAACCCACACTAAACCTCACATACACAACTATCTACAACCCTAACCCAAACCCTAACCCTAAGGTCCGTCACTATCGCACACTCAGCTAACCCTGCGCCCTAACCCTAACTCACTTAACCCGCCCCTAACCCAAAGACTTTCACTACCGACACTTACCTAACCTCCCACTCTAACCCTAACTCACTTAACCCGCCCCTAACCCAAAGACTTTCACTACCACACACTTACCTAACCCGCGCACTGACCCTAACTCACTTAACCCACCCCTATCCCCACAGACCGTCAATATCCACACTTACCTTACTCGCACCCTAACGTCCGTCACTACCGCATACTTACACAGCCTTTTCCCATGTCGGCATCCTCGGCGTCGTTGTTTTCATCCGTCGCGTCAGTCTTCTGCATTGTCGATCTTCTGGTGCTCGCGATTCGCTTGTCGATCTTCTCAGTTGTCGACACACTCAGGTAGAACCCACTAAGCAAGTGAATACATACATAAAAAAACAGGTGTCCCTGCAATGGCATGTTATATCCTCCATTTGCTTTCAGTTAGGTTGTCTCAGTCACCTGAGACAACAGGCAGAGCTCCTCCCTGCTTTATTCAGCAGCCTGGTGATATGCTCTTTGAGTGATATTTCTGACATCCTTTAGAGTTCTTCCAATTTGTAGAGAAAGCCTATGCTGGTCTGAGACAGCGCAATATTTAGATTTAGCTCCAGATCTCCTTGAAAAAAAAAGAAAGCTATTATTTTTAAATCATTGTCTACTTTACTGAATTTAAATTAACATACTTTCTTTTCTTACTTTTTTAACTGGGAAAGTGGGCTGCACCCTGACAGTACCAAGAGCCACCCAAACCAGCAGCAAAAAAGGTACAGTAAAACTGTTATGGGGATGGAATACAAAGGCAGCTCTTTTCAGACAAACAGAAATGTTGTCAGCGTGGATAATCTCCTTCCTATAGTCCAGGGTTAGCCATAACTTTTTACTGTATATTTTACAGAGACTATAAACAAGAAGTTTTGGGATAAAGTTAAATGCATTACCTGAACAAGCATGACTGACTTTTTGGATATGAACATTTACACCAAGGATGGTACATTAAAGTCCACTACATACACTAAAACCACATCAGGCCATCTCTTTCTTATCTGTTGACAGCGCATACACAAGATGCTTATTATAATTATTCCCTTATGTGGAATGTGTACATGCCTTCAGAATGTATACTGATATTAACCAAGGCAATAAAGTAGTATGTGAAATTACCAGCAGATTACTGTAGAGTAATCCAATCTTTCTTTACACACACACACACACACACACACACACACACACACACACACACACACACACACACACACACACACACAAAGCATACCTGTAAATAGCATAGCTGTTGTTGTCCTTTGTGCAAACAGGTGGCTACAGCCATTATACACATGCACATGGAATGCAGGTCCATGGCTGCTGAATGTTAACAGTACATAAGGTGTGATATCAATGTTGACAGAGGTAACATCCCCTCTGTACTTGTCACCCATCATATTATACAACAGTCCATGTCTCATGTATGTCATTACACATAGCCACCAATTGCAATGCCAAAAAACATGCCCAAATATCAGGATTGTAGGACCTACACACCTGTACACGTAGTATTGTGCGTTCAGATAACATACGTTTGCAGTTGCTGATGTATGCAGGTGATGTGTATCCTAGTACATCATGCAGTTGCAATGCAGCCTCAACATTGCCAACTGTATATGGTGATATGCTGAATGTACAGAAAGATGTACCTCAGGTATGGACAGGTGTGGAAATAACTAAGTGGTGGGCCATCTTTGCAGATGGATGTTTGCTGTGGACAGCTCACAGGTGTGTCACAAGTGGTCCTACAATACCATGTGTAACTGGTAAGCAATGGTTTTGTTAACTGAAGGACATAACACACAACTTAGACAGCGGTCACGGTGACAGCGAAGGTAACTCACTTGACACCTGTTAATAGTTATGACGTCCCTAGTGCATATATCAGCACTGTTGCCACAGGAAGCATCAATACAGTTTGTAACACGTGCATTACTGCTGTACGCCTGACATACATAACATGAGCTAGGCAGGTCTGAGATTCACAGTACTGGCATTTGTGGTTGTGTGTGTGTCCATATATGTCACATATTGTGGGGAATATATCTCAGTTTTTACTCACTCTCCTGTACACTAGTGTACACATCTGTACAGACTGCAATGTAGAAAGCAGGTCATAGGCAGGGGCGTGTATCTCACACATGTGAGGTATCTGTATGTGCATGACATAGGTGTATTAATTACTGAATGCCACAGTGTGTGTATGTAGGGCTGACTGGTCCCTGCGGTGAGGATGTATGTTACCAAACTGAACTGATAAGACCCCTCCCACCATCCAGTCGATGCATTCTACTATCCATGTTGATGTCCCCAATCTTAAGCTATACTGACTACCTGTACATGTGTATTCTCTGTGGCACATCATGTAGGTGCACAGTACTGTAATGATGATTTGCACATAGGCAGAGATCATCACCTCACCAGTGGCAACTGTGTGCGAGTGTGTGTTACTGTGTCGGTGAATTCGTGAGTGTGTGGGTGTGTTACTGTGTCACTGAATACATGTGTGTCAATACCTGAGTGTGTGGGTCGAGTTGTGTGTTAGCATCCTGTCATGGGAACGTGTATTACTGATTCCCAATGAGGCATCACATTTCCCACTGGCCTCTACCCTTGTAATCAGCTAGGCCACTCTCTTACCTCACCACTCCATGTAACTGTATCTGTGATGTCACCCTTTATGGATGTTACGTCTATAGTCACAGTAGCTTAATACACAGCTATCATGGTCTTGGATCGGTAGATGTGTTTGTAACGTGAGACATTATCACTGGTATGTGGTAGCTACACGGTGCATGCTGGTAGTCCACATTGACATATGGGACACTAACTGCAAACACTGACATCCACCGGCATGTGCAATTAGACCTGAAAGAGGACAGCAGAACATCATGACCAAGATGCAGTTACTGTTGTTACACAAGACACATACTGTTAACAGTATTGTACACCTGTACTACATGGTATATCTGCTGCCTGTCAACAGTTCTCAACAATTATAAACTAAACTTATCTTCCTAGTCTGTTCACCCTGTGCATCAGACCATATGAGCATGTGCCTGTACCGATGGTGTGGATGTCAGGGATGCAGCACAGGCATCATCATATGCACAGGGTGTTAATGTTTGCCAGAGGCCTAGGCTGCACTGTTGTTACACAAGACACATACTGTTAACAGTATTGTACACCTGTACTACATGGTATATCTGCTGCCTGTCAACAGTCCTCAACAATTGTAAACTACACTTATCTTCCTAGTCTGTTCACCCTGTGCATCAGACCATATGAGCATGTCCCTGCACCAATGGTGTGGATGTCAGGGATGCGACACATGCATCATCATATGCACAGGGTGTTAATGTTTGCTGGAGGCCTAGGCTGCACCATTGGATGATATCATATGCGTGGGTTTGGGCCTTTGATCTAATTGTGTGTGTGGATGCTATGCATGTGTGTGTTGCGGTGCCCTACATATGTTTCCAGTGTGTGCGTGTATGTATACATACAGTTCTGCCATGTGTCTGGCCTACACATGTGTATTATTGACAGCTGCAGACTGTACAGGTGAGGTTTTACAGTTCACGGTGTCCGGCCAAGGACATGTGACCTGTGCCTGCCAGGGGTTGCACGGGCACTACCAGGCAGAGGTGCAGATTGGGTACTGTCTGATGTCACTTGTCCACTGGAACCGTGTCCCTGTTGGGACCTTTCCGGGCCACGTGCACATGGCCTGCTGTGTCATGGTGTGGACAGCACAGCAGCAGATGCACTGCTGCTGCTACCGCCACTATGGGACCGATCATGTGAGGTAGTTCGTACACGTAGACCTGACACAGGTGATGTAGCAGGCCTATGACCATGTGCCCGACGCCTCACTCCTACCAGATGTTCCAACACAGACAGCTCATGCTCGCGGATTGTCATGCCACAGTCAAAACTCCAACCATGTCACCCAACCGTCTATCCAAAGCTTCAGCAATCTGCTGTTGAGCATTTACCATTTCAATCTGCTGTTGAGCATTTACCATTTCCTGGATGTTGTTGTTTAAAGAATGGACAGCAGCCCTCTGTAGCCTCTGTTCTTCTCTGTTGTGCCATTCAGTACATGCCTGTGCCTCCATTACAGCCTGAAACATGTGTTTGGTGACACCAGCTGCTGCACTCTGTCATGCAAGAGCATGTTGGCCAGAGGTCCTCCTATGAGCAGCACTGGCCACGTGCCTGTGTGGGGCACCACCAGTCATTTGGCTGACACCATGGTGTGCAGGCACACCTTCCATAGCCCCCACACTTTCCTGTTCCAAGCTACCACGCGCCAAATGTCCTTCCTCTATGGCCACTGGTGGTGGGGTATATGCAGGTATGGGATCTGCGTGTGGGGATGAGCGGGATATAGATAGAATGGCAACCAATGGCACAGTTTTAGCCCCTGACAACTCTGCCTGTGACTCAATCCTACATTCATCATCACTGCTAGAGTCTGTGGGGCACTAACATCAGATGTACCGCAGGAGGGCAATGCACCTACATCACCTGTGAGGGCAGACAAGAACTGTACATTACAATCTATACAATAGACACACACACAGACACACACGCATGTGATATGACAGAAGGCATGCAACATGCATGTGATACGGCAGACGGCATGCAGCACAGACAATAATAGTGTTAGTTATCATACATCCCTGGTTTGCACACAACAGCATGCATGTGTCATAGCAGACGGCATGCAAATTACACAATCATAGTAGTAGTTAGCATACATCCCTGTGTTACACCATGTAGGCGAGCACAGGTTAACAGTACACCTGCCTGATGTGTGGCATATGACCTTGACAATCACATGTAGTATGACATGTGATCTGGTGATGTGTGCAATGACATGCATACATATTTAACACAATGGTGTCCTGTCAAATATACAGTGGGGCAATGGTCTCCCAATGCAGTGCTGTCTGTCCGCCCTACAGATATACTGCACATTTAGCTGATGTGCATGGCCATTGCAGGGAAGCATGAGACATCTCTAGTGCTATACAGTGTGAGTTACAGACAGGGTTCATAGCCATGACTGTGTTCAGATACAATACATATATACTGTGGAATGTGACCCACATCACTAAGGTGTATACACACTAAACCATGATGTGGAAGTTGTGACACACGTCACTGATGGGTATATGGATGACACCCCATGCACATCTGCAACCATATTGCTGCTGCCTGGCAACTATGGCCAGACATGGTGAATACATCAGTACACCATGTCCCACATGACATCTGTGTACTACACACACACACACACACACACACACATGAGGAGCAAGTATGACATTGATGTCCAACACCAGCAAGGGGAATGTACTGTATCTGTGGGCTGATGTGGATACTGTACAGGTGACTGCTGTCATGTCGCTACACCCTCAAAATGTTCAACACATCTTATGTGGTGGATTGATGTTATGCCTACACAAGATGTGCACAGGCCTGTAGGATGTCTGGTGTTCCACATCTACAATATGACCATTATACAAAGGCCATAGTTGAACCATGTGTAGCCATTGTATGACAGGGTGTACACACAAGAACAACACGTCTACTGTGTGTGTTGCTCCATGTCTCTGGCCATCCTCCATGGCCATGTGTGTACATGTGTTGTCCAAATTATTGTGATGGGCATCTATTTCACATGTCTATGTTGTCCCATATGACATATATGCTCCACTGACAACAGGTTATGCAGATAAAGGGTGGTATGTGGGATATGCTTTCAGGTTAGGCCACTAGATGTCATGGACATGTCAAGATAGCACATCACATTGTGTGACATTCATAGCAGGGCTATGATCCACACCAGTGAATCCTGTGTGCTGGCCATACTCCCGCCCACTGTGTAGTACTGTTTGTATTCACCACATGTGTAGATCTGATCTGTAGTACATCCCTAAAGTGAACAGCACCTCCACCATTGTATGCACAGATGTCCACACATCTGGCAATGACAGTTTGTGAGGATTCATGTCAGTGAGATGATTCACATAGTTTGCAAGTGTTGCACATGGGTAGTCATTGTGATGCATTGCAGGTCTGACCTGTATATTGTGACAGGACCATACATTATGTGTACATGTTGTGAATGGCCACATGGCAGATAGATTTGTGCATTACGATTCCTGATAAATAATAACACTCTCACCTGCAACGGGCTGCTGTCACAGCGGAATGCCACAGGTACCTAAATAGGAATAAAACAGCAGTATGAGCATAATCCACCCCTGTATAATGGCTACAGGGTGCAATGTGCATAACACATACACCAGTACATTAGACTATACTATGGTGTATGCACATGTGTGCATACACAGAGTAGAATACTATAGTATGTGGCATGTGTGTATACATGCCTTGCATATGATGCTACATTACATATTGTACAGTGACACATGCAACTATATGGAACATAGTTGTTATAGGTGCAGTACTGACTTACCAGGCAAATCCAGGCTCAGTGGTTGAGAGACACCCACCTCCACAATATCGGCTAAGGCTTGTAGATGTGGTTCTGCAGGTATCCCCAGGTTGGCCAGTAGCTCCTCGGTACATGTGAGTTGGGGCTGGGTTGGTGGTCCACCACCTATTGCACCTTGTTCCCTTGATTACACTCGCACGTTGTTTCGCCCATCTAATGAGGTCTGTACAGTGTCTGCACACCTGCTGGTATGGGCAGTTGTGGCCACCAACATCATTAACCCTCCTGCAAAGTTCCACCACAGGGCATCCCGCTGCTGTGCATCCTATGGCACATGGCTGAACAGGATATTGTGATTGTCGAGTATGTATGGGATGAGGGCCTCATCCTCCAAGTGGATAAAAGGGGGTAGCCTTGCACGTGGCATACCTGGAAGACATAATGATGGAGACAGGTCACAGTAACTCACAGAGACATACAGAGCTACAGCTGAACATACATGTGTATCGCATTTATTAAGTTTAAATAGTTGTATTTGCAAACCTACATGACACTGACGTGTTTGTGTCACACACACATGACACTCAATGTTGAGTGGATATTATCACCATATATGTGTGTGTGTCACCTGATTACATTGCTCATACTCTATGCGGATGCTATCTTGATGTGGGCATGTCTGTTTGCCTGTACTGGTGTTCCTACCTATCAGCACATGGCTAGATGTGTCCACATTAATGCAGTCAACCTTGATGCTGTGTATATGTCACATATAAGAACTTACACTGCCTTAACAGACATGACCTGTGACTCTGCAGACTTGCTCACATAAGGTTTTACATGTATGTGTTCCACCATATACATTTACATGGCACTGTACAGCAATTCAACATCCTGCCATGTATCACCTGTGTTGCACATGTGATACGCATGGGACACTGGCTAGCCAGATGGTATTTGCAGGGATGGATATCAACTATAGCATGTACAGTCAAAGTTAACCAGTGGGCTATATGCCATGGGCCATGTATGAATCTAGGATGAAAGGTTACCTGGCAGTAGCTGACAGGCGGGTCTGTGGGGCCAGGTGGAGCAGTGCCACATTACTGATCCACAGGGTTAATGATACATTTACCATGCATTACCATGCGGTCATCACACCATGTCTGAGAGGGGAGCGATGTGCAGCTTTGACAGACAGGAATGCATAGTATGGCAGGACTATGTAAAGTGTATGGGACAAGGATCTGTCCTGCACGTGGAAGGTGGATGTTCATGAAGTATGTGTTCGAGATCAGAATGAGTACATGTAGCATGTCCAACATCACTGGGTTGGACATGGATTTATTCAGGGTATGCATCATGCTACATAGTGGAAATGGGGAAAGGGAAGGCTGATGTAGGCCATCTGCACATGGCCAATACCCCTTAAAGGGAATATGTGATCTGATATGGGTCACTTGAGTGTTGTGTATGGCTGGACAATGATCTCTAAATTCATGGATGGCACCCTATCATTATTAGGGTTGCCACATATGACTACCTGACAGGTGTTGTGACGTAGCTATCACAGGAAAGACAACTGCCCAGCTGCATCCCTTACACACGTGTCTATTATCTTGACCGCTGCCTAGGTGGTAGTTCATGAGTACAGGGTTATTAACATAGGGGTGACAATGCAATATGTAGCTGTCAGATTGTGGCCATATGTCACACACACCTCACCCACAAAGCCCCTTCTGTATGTTGCCCACAACACTCCTGATTCAGCTCTTGCTCCTAGGTCATAGTCATTCACATACTTCAATAGGCAGATGCCTTCTGTTTGTCTGTGAGGTATGGACTACAATGAGGGGGAATAAAATTCATTAACCCTGCCATACTGTAGCTGCCACTGGTGTGATGAGCATGTATTATTCAGGCACCTTCTGTAGTGTTGGTTCTGCCAGCAGTCCTGTTGCAAAACACTACTGTGACATAGGAATGTACAGCTAGTATACCGAGTGTAGGTGGTACAAGCACGGGTGATGATGTCCTATGACCTGGCAACATTATGATATGCAGTATGACATCAACCATACTGTCATCTACATCTGTACTGCTGACATCAATTAATTGATCAAGGTTCATGGCCTTCCAGACCAGACTCAGCAGGGTAGTAGTGCAGTACTTCCCATTATCAGTGGTGTCAACCCCTTTATGGGTTGTGATACCTGTTGGTGTGCACCATTCAGTGTGTACACAACCTGACATGGAGCTATGTTTTACATGATGTGTACGTGGAGAACATCTTGTTTTGCCATATGTGTATGATACAACCTGTGATGTGGACAGGTCCCATGTAGCCTGAGTGCAGCTTGTACCTGCATTGCTGTGGGTACAGGGGCCCTGTGGTGTACATGGATATATGCTTGTGTACCTGTTGGGGGGAGGGGACTGAGTGTTTATGTTATCCAAGAACCTATCTGGATTGCTTATTCATGCTAAGCACTTGTTCAGGACTTGTAAGCACTACGTAAGCTAATAATTACTATATCACTCAATCTTCCTCATTATCTACAGGTAAGGGTGAACAGGTTTTGTACATACTTTTCTCACTTGCTTAGAGTAAATTAGCTCTTGTACTCACTTGCCTCACTTATCTAGGTGAAAGTAGTTCTATATTCAGGCATGTCCAAGAGTCAACTGCCAGTGTTCTCACCTGTCTATCTGATGAATCTGGACATCTTGAGGCAATGTACACATTGCCTTATGTACACAGACAAGCCTCTCCACCTACCACCCAGCACTACAACCTGTGAGAGATGCACTCATCTAGCCAAACTGGAGGTAAAGGTCTCTCCAACCAAGCCTGACCCTGACTGTCATGTGGAGAAGGTAAACATTCGCACCACACCACACTCATCACATAGTCTCACTGAATCTACCCCAAAATTAACTGGGAAAACTACTCCTGTATCAACACATTAGCTCAATGCTTTCTGGAATTCATAAACACCAATGCCCTGACTCAACATATCCACACACCCACCAGGGGCAACAATATCCTAGACCTAGGCATTACCAACATGAGTGACTGGTGCTCCAAACGTGATGCCAACTCATCGTTGGTCGGATCAGACCATGAGCTGAACACCGTTGATATCCACATCCCACCCCCTCCCCCCATTAAGGGAACCACAGTATAATATGTCTACAAAGCCAACTACATGTTTCTTAAGACAGACGTGGTGAACGTCATGACACCCATGCAGATGGACAGTACTGTTACAGCTGCTGAATCCTACACAAATGCACTCTATAAGCACTTACACGAGTGCATGACCTGTGCTATCCCAAACAGAACCAGGATGCTATACTCCTAATTAAGGAAACCAATTTGGTGGTCCCCTGCCATAAACAAACTGTAATACAGGAGAAAGACACTGTTGCAAATGAGAGTACAATCCCATGCATGGAGGAGCTCCCTGGCCAGCCTCATTAAGAAGGTGAGATCCCTTATAAGATCCTCCAAAGCTAGCTATGAAAACTAAAACGCCACTAATACCAACAACAACCACAAAGCATTCTATAGCTATGTCACATATCTCGATGTCAACAACCAGATCTGCTCTGAGTTACAGCACAAAGGCACAAACATTACAGAAACAACTGATATTGGCAACATCCTGGCAGATAGGTTCAGTGCTACCTTTCCCCCCTCCCTCTCAAAGCTGCACACTCTAAAGGCAATATCACAGCATCAATGGGACCGGGCAACATCCCAGGCTGCATTTTACATGAACTTCAGAACGTACTGTCTCCCCACCTATGCACCATGCTCAATAATAGCCTCACATCGGGCATAGTGCCCCATGAATGGTGCACAGCAACAGTTATCCCACTCCACAAAGGTGGCACCACAACGGACCATGGGACCTATTTCCCTATAGGCCTGATTAGCCTGGTCTGCAAGGCTATGGTGCACATCATGGATCTCAGTCACAGAGACACTGGGTACCTCCAAACCTTTGACCCCTCCATGTTTGGCATTGTTAAGGGCAGACCATGCCTCCTAAACCTGGTGGACTTCTTAGAGACAGTTACCAAGGCATTAGATGAGGGTAAGGAGGTCGACACAACCTACCTAGATCTCTCATAGGCTTTCAACACCATTCCTCCTTCTGGTATTATTAACATACCCATCAGCCTGAACATTAACTCCTACGTCATGTGATGGTTTGCAAAGTGGCTCACGGATAGAACACACACAGTGGGAGTTGTGCACCCTAGGTCCGACTGTATACCAGTTACAAGTGGCATCCTCCAGGGCTCAGTCCTAGGACCCCTCATGTTCGGTAAATACTTCTCTGACATACAGACAAGCACAAGAGGGCTTTGGCTGAAAAGGTTTGCAGACGACTGCAAACTAGGGGACATAATTGTTTCCCCAGCTGTTACAGACACCCTCTGAAAGGGTCGCACTGAGATGGATACCTGGTGTTAATATCATGGTCAAGCTGAATGCCTAAAAGTGCATAGTCATCCCCTTTGGATATAACTAATTACCCACAGACTACCACATAGGTGCTAGTCCCTTACATACAGAAAAGGTAATAAGGGATCCGGGAACCCCAGTAGATAGCAATCTCTCCTTCGATACCCATAATGACAAGGTGGTTAGAATATCCTTCTACATGGCCCCCCTAATCTCTAATGGGTTCACATCCAGATCAAAGGAGGCCATTGTGACTCTACTCATGACATATTAGACCCATTAAAGGATGCAACACCCCATTTAGGATATACCTTACAAGACAACTGCAACAACTTGGAAGACCACACCAGTACCACACCAAGAGGATTACTGACCTTAAACAGATGACCTATGCAGCCCAACCTAAGAAACTCCAGCTGTACTCCATTGCATACCGCATACTCACAGGTGATCTCTGCTTGACATACAAGGCCCATGTCCAACCCTGCATTGCTGGATATGCTCCACCTAAACAGAGGCCCCTGAGAGACACATGCTCTAGGGATATACACCTAACCACAGTGATGAGTAGGACGTGCTGGATGGATAGATTCCTGACCCGGACACTCCCCATGCTTTGGAATATGATTCCAATGTACATCAGGCAGGGCCTTTCACTAGCACTCTTCAAGGGAAACCTTGACGTGTGGATGGGGGACAGACATGTACCCCGGGGATCACTTCAGTGGCTCTGCTAGACAGAGGCACAAGGAACTAATGGCTCTGCCGTTCAGAGGCACAGGGAACCAACCTATGGGGGTAGCAAAAGCCAACACACTCTAGCTGGGCTTACAAATACCCTTGGTAAAACAGCCCAGTACCTACCTTTGCACATTTTACATGTCTTATGTGCATGAATAGTTAACTAGATCTTCCATTTTACTTTGCTATCATGCTGATAAACTGTCAGGTGACTAAAAGGCATATGCATCCTGTTATTGTGTATTGTAAATGCCAGTAGACATAGCTAATGTTTGCCTAACATTACAGTAATGCTATGTAGCTTGTAATACATATCTGCCTACAATACTGTACATTACACAGTTATTGGCACAATATCCCACAATGCAAATCATAATTGCACAGTGGCCCAACCTTCCACATGTTATTCTCAGTAATACACCCATAAATATGGCTACAGTTACAATATATCAACATATACTATCCCCTGTTATAGCACATCCTTGTTGGACCAGCCCTGCCACTGACATCGGCTGGTTGAGGAGTATTTCTGTTTAAAGCCCTTATATAGCATCCCTTGTGGTGTATGCATTGTTTGCCTTGTGTCCTACAGCAGTACACAGAAATACTACAAGCATTACTATGCTCAACAATACATCACTACAAGATAACTGTTTCCACTATATGGATTGCGTGCACTTTAATTACTACAGAAAGGTACTGCATACACAGACATAATGACTGTTCTACATACCTTATTAGTAACCCAAGGTGTCGTTAACTGTTGATTCAGTCCTTTTCAATTTGTGTTTCAATGTTCTTTGTAACGTTCCGCTGGTATATACGGATGGTTTGAATGTGTGATAACACATCCTTTTCTAGTTACATATCGGTAACATGTGGTATCCTGTCCACCAATTGCTGTTCCAAAGTAGTTAATTAGATGCACATCAGCTGTGCAACTACTCCATTAGCGGATACCATGGCAACAGTGGTGTATAACTGAGTACTCCTTTTGGGCGTTGTCCGTTTGCCTTACTTTCGAGGAAGACGGTCTGGATGTATTGTTTGCGATATATTTCAACAGCTATATGGAGACACACAGAGATATGTTAGCTTCATGACTCCCATGGACTGTGTGTAATGGCGGCTAGACGATTTAGTTCTACATGTGAGTACAGCTGTTATATTTCAGAGCATTGCTACTTATGCAGGATTTGTTTGTACCTGATACTTCTGCAGATGATTAAGTCTGGCAAGGATTTTTGGCCAGCTCAAGGCCATATGGTTATGCATGAACTGTTATGTGGTTTACAGTGTGCTCACCAGACATCCTTGATTTGGTGTACGAGTTTAGCATACTGTGTTGTTACTCAGTAATTGCTAACACATCCCGGTGTACACACAACCCTCTGAAATGGGATTAGTGCAAACAAACCCTGTAACATCAGCAGCTGTTCCATTGTATAACAGCAGCTATTTCACATAGGGCCATGTTAGGGTGTCTCTGACAAGGTATGTTAAGGCATCTGCAGATGTCGTACAGTGAGTGAATGATTTGTGATGTTATTACGGTTTGTATTGTAATATGTTTGGGTGTGGGGGTGATGTTGGTGGGTGTGCATAGCAGATGCAGGTGTGTAGGAACTGCTTTTATACATAATCGATATGTGCGTGAGGGTTCCTTCCCTATTTGAGCACCTATCCTTTTGTGGACTAATACAATGGTAATTGCAGGCTGATTCATTAAGGCACTGTTATGTGGTTCCTGTATAGCATGCAGGAGATGTTAGTCCTTGAATCCCTTCAGTAATACATCTGAATGTAATAAAGTGTTGCTACATGAAAGCTGTGTATTTCTGTCATAGGTATTTGCAGTCATTGTAGTTGTATTGGTGACTGACTCTCTTTGGCTAGGGTTGCCACCTTTTCATATGGCCATAGTGGGATATTTTCGGGACACACATCATATTTTAAAGGCCGACACAAACCCACGGTCAGTACAAGGGATATAACTTTCCTTTCTTGCCTAAATACAAGCTTATTCTTGTAGCAGTTTAGTTGCTTATCCTGTTTCTTGTAACATGTAGGTATTTTAGATACAGAAATAACTATTGTATGCAACTATTACTGTACATATGGGACATAATTATGTCCTACAATTCCAGGACATTTGCCACGTTTAATATATTTGGTCAGGACACAACTGGCCAAAGAGGGAGTGTCTCTCGCAAAGTGGGACAGGTGGTAACACTATCATTGGCTCATGTCCATAGCACATATTTGTAATAGTGTATAGGCATATACTCTCCATATCCTTTGTTCATAAAGGTTGGTAGTGGCGGAATGTGTGATTACTATGGTCCATGTTATACACATATATGAACACTTCAACTGCTGTATACGGGATACCTATGGAATCCCGAAACCACAGAGTTCTGACGCACACAGTACCGGGACCAAACTCCCATACCCCACATTACCGACAACGACAGTAACTCGCGAAAGTACCACAAACATGGAACACACACACGCACACACAAACACACTGCTACCCAACTCATCCAAACAAACCATCCAACACTACGTATGAGCAGGTGGCCAAGCCCCCTCCACCCCCCATGTAGGTGTTTGCACCCCCCACACCACCGCCTACTTTAATATTTTACCTCCTAGGTCGCACAAACAGATGCACAAAGCTAACCTTCACCCACACATTACAGTTCCCCAAGAACACACACCACACACAGAACACACATTTACACACACTACAGCCCTAAGAAACACACTTACACACAGTAACCTACCTGAACCGCAACATTAGAAGCACTGACTAACTGTCCCTTAACATCATGATTTTACACCTCACGCATCTGGTGTTTCGGTACTGTGTTCTTTCGGACCTTAAGCCTCGGGATTACACGCTTCGGTATGTAAAGCAGTCGGTATGTGGTAGGTATCCCATTTATATGTACCTCCATGGTTATGTAGATGTTGTTAACTTATCTATATATCTACATATATATGTATATCCCCATATATCGACATATCTCTCTCTCTCTCCCTCTCTCTCTATATATAAGATGATGTATATATATATATATATATATATATATATATATATATATATAAAAAACATACACCTTTCATTGGGTACATGCCGGTTTGTCCTATTTCAACACATTCCTACCTTTTGTGTTTTATCCTGTCAGTATACATGACTGCCATTGGTACATCTCAGGTAGCTTAGTGGTATGTTATTGTGATGAATGTGTACATGGTTGCATGTTCTAATCCTGGCAGTGATATCTTACCTCTCAGAGCAGATACTGGTAGTGCAAGGGTGATTAACGCACATTTCAGCGGTTGTGTGTTTCACATGTTTATTATTCTGTGGAGAACTACCTATATATGCAAGCTGCGTTTATGGTATACTATGTAACATGTAAACATCTGTGAAGATTCCTGTCAGGGATACTCCCCATTATTTGGAACTACATCCCTGATTACATTATACAAAACCCCTCACTAACACTCCAGGGAATCCTTGCAGAGTGGGTGGTGAACACTGTCCACACCCCAGGGATCTCGCAATTGGCTCTGCCCCACAGAGGGACAGTTAGTTAATTAATGGGGTGGTGACAGCAGACATGTTTTGCCTATGCTTATGAGTGGCCTCAGCAGTTGGGCATGTACCTACCTATGTATCTATGAACCTGTACATACAGTATGGACACATGCTGATAGCTTAATTTACTGTTCAGGTATTGACTTACCTTGTGCCAATGGCAGTTGTGTTTACAATAGTTGAGGGCTACCTATGTAGGATGCACACAGTAGACCACCTATACATGACAATGTACAGGTGGTCGTGTGTGTGTGCCATCCATGTTTGCTGTGTGTGCAGGTGGAGAAGGGTGTCAGTCCATGAGTGCCTACACTGTCATGTGTGTGCTATATGTTCCCTCTTTGCCAAGGTATGGGCATACTGGGCATGCCTCCATTTGCCTACTGAGGCTAGCACAGGGTGTTCATGGTCTGAGTGCCCCTGTGCCTGTGGGTCCCTTAGCAATGATGGTGGGCTGTGAGGGCCTTCACTATTCTGTCCCTGCTGCAGCTGTTTCCACAGGATGATATTGTGTAGCATGGCACATACTATGAAGATGTGGGCACACATTCCTGGAGAGTACTGCAAGGCTCCAGAAGATATGTCCAAGCAATGGAACCGTGATTTCAGCATCCCAAACACGTGCTCTATGATGATTCTGGTTTCTGCGAGTGCCTCATTATGGCGTTCTTGCGTGGCTGTGTGTGCATTTCTGATGGGAGTCATCATCCACGATTCCAGTGCATAGCCAGCATCCCCCACCAGGTGGCCATATGGGATGTCCCACCTGGCAAATACCTGATACAGATGTGAGGCATGCCAGATGTGGGAGTCGTGATAGCTTCCAGGGCTGCCAGCACACACATCCATGATAATGCCCTGGGCATTGCACACGACCTGGCAGTTGATGGAGGGGAATCCCTTGCGGTTTATGTAGCTCCTACCCTGCTCACCGGGTGGTGACTTGATGTGTATGTGCTTGCAGTCTATTGCACCCAGTACCTCTGGGTAGTCTGCCACATGGTTGAAGAGACGCATATTGCTAGCCAACTCCTCCTGCGTTTGGGGGAAGTATATGTGCTCATTGGCATGTGGTAACATGGCAACCAGAAACTGGTGGAGTACCCTGGATGCTGATGCCTGTGAGATCTCCATGATATCCACAGTTGGCCTTTGGAAGGTACCTGTGGCTAGTATTCTCAAGCTTACACATACCTTCATGTCCACTGGGATGGGTTCCCCTCTGTTACTTCTGGCTCTGAGGCGTGGCCAGCACAGCTCAACAAGTTGTTGTATGATGTCCCTGTCCACCCTGTAATGCTCTACTATCTCCAGATCTTGTAGCCCCTGGTAGGTTACCCTGGATCTGAACACTCTTCTCCTCCATTCGGTGCCTGAGATGGTTGTCAGCATCATCCTCCACACCACCGTCCAGTCTCCCACACATGCTGGTGAATCAAAGCTATGGCAGCCCTTAACATGTACATATTAAAAGTTCCCCGTCTGTATACACCAATGGTGCAGAGTGTCTGGGACTACACAAGTGTGTGTGTAGGGCTTTCACACGTTATACTATTGTGCAATGGATGATGCTGGTGTAATTGGGTGTGTTTGTGCTATTCCAGCTGCAGGATATCTTAATTATTGGTTTTACAGCAGGTACTGCTATTGTGGGGTCTTTGGTGTTGACTTATGCTTAGCTGCCATGATTCATCTATTGCCCTTTACTTCAATTTTCAACCTGATTCCCCTCCCATTGTCAGGCATGCATCCAGCTGCCAGCTTTCTTGTTTTGTACTTTCACAACCCAGGATTGTGTTGCGAAATGTGTAATGTAGCTGATCTACTGCAAGTCTGCTTTGTTCTGCTGTGACAGTTCTCTTTTCTTTGCTGTACAGCTCCTCCCCTTTCCTATTCTGCAGTTAGCTGCTAGCAGCCTTGTTAGCTGTTGTCTATGGCCCACTGTGAGTTTCTAGGTGTTAATTACTCATTTGTACTCCGATTACCATGCTGCAGCATTTCCTTATTGTCTTCCCGTATCCTTCCTGTTTCAGCTGTGATGCGTGCCGTGCACAGCCGTTTACCGGGTTTTGTGCATGTTTTCATCCACGTTCACATGAACTTTCGGTTACCTTGTGTGCTCTCAGCTAAGCAAAGCTATGGCTACTTCCACAACCCTATCCTGCGGCTTTGCTTAGCAACATGCAACACGGATTAGCAATGATCCAATGTGCTTACAGCTACGGTGGCGCGCCCCTCTCTTGATGTCATGTTTACCTCCAGGCCACTCATCAGTGTTGTACCGCTACACCGTGTGGTACATCCTTACGCTGGTGGGGCGTTTGCGATTCAGTATTACTTGACTCATTTGCATGGCATTGACTGATAATTCCTAGTTACCACATGGAACACTGTCACAGACCCTTAGCAACGCTTGCTCCATGGTTGTGGTGTAGCATGCATGCCAGTGACTATTATGGGGATATCATGAATTGTGTTACATTGCCGTTTTATGACATCTAAATATATTTTCCTTGTGATCCTGTTTGAGCACAGATGCACTGCGGTTTTACTTTGCGTTGTTGTGGCCATTACATTAAATGTTATTTTTTATATGTTGTGAATGTTGTTTTATGCCATTGGCTATATATTTAGCCATTGGCATATATTAACATTATAATACGTACGTTTGGTCCACTTTCATGGCTCCGATTTTATGTTTGACAAAATGTAAACTGTTTTTTTTTTTGGTTTACATTAATACATGCTTATGCTACACCTGTACCACTTCATGAATCGCTATATACCTTCATTTGCATGCTACACTGCTGCACATGGGGTAATTAGCATACATACGCCGGGAGCTGCGCAGCTCTGCCGTACGCTGGTAGTACACGTGGAAACAGCTCTTACCTGAATCACTCGGCGGCCATATTTGGCACTAGATCGCCGACGCTACTCCGGCGCCTGGCGCAAGCTTCATGAATCCCGGGGAATGTGTTTTCATTTGAGCATGTGATGTACAGACAATTAGATGGCATAGCTATGGGCACTTTGTGTGCCAATAGCTATGCCAACATTGTTATGGCACAATGGGAAAGACAGCATCTGCTATTGTTTGAAACACATGGGAGTATAACCTTTTATCAGAGGTTTGTGGATGACCTCTTCCTGCTATGGGAGGGAGACTTGACTACCCTGCAACAGTTTTTCCATAACATTAATATTAGCACTGTTTTTTTGAAGTTCACCATGAACTATGTTTATGATACCATAGACTTCCTTGATGTAAGGATAAACCAGGATGAAAAAGGGGTATTTGGTACTCTGGTTCACAGAAAGGAATGCTATAGAAATAGCTGCTTACATAGATGCATCCAAGACATATATTCAAAAATATTATTAAAGGACAAGGACTCAGGACTTCTAGGCTAACTACAAACTTGGAGTGCTTAGATAAAGAATTATTAGGATTAAAGCATACATTTATAGATAGAGGCTATAGGGAGTCTGAGGTGTCTGATGGCCTCTCTACTATTCCATCACTTAGAGAAACTATAGGGAAACCTTACTTTTCAGAGCAGCTAGAAATTGTTTCACGAGATAGCGAGCAAGGAGACTTTAACTCTCTGAGAATACCTATTACTTATTCAAGCAATGTGAACTTGATGCAAGATATTAATAGGAAAAACTGGTCTATACTTTGTTCTGATGACAGAATTAAGCATATAGTGGGGGAAGCCCCATCTTTTGCTTATAAGAATAAAAAATCTTTAAAAAGGTTACTATGTTACCTTAGGAATACATCAGAAAATATCAGTAGTAGAAGTAAAAGGACTTTTCCATGTCTTAAATGAAATTTTTGTCAACATATATGAAAT